>NC_140177.1:37324492-37399492 GCF_963971535.1 Notolepis coatsorum
GCTCCCAAGAACCACCAGCAACAAGGGATTTGAAGCCCTTTAGAATTAAGCATTACATCACACGCAGGAGTGCGTTATGAGAATTAGACCATGCCTAGGGGTGGTGGTTAGGCACGAGGCGCAGCCGAGGGTCGTTAGACCCCCCTAGGCATGGTCTAATTCTCATAACGCATGACTGCGCGGTGTAATGGCTTTTATACAACTGGCGCATTCATCCAACCTTATTGCTATACAATAAACACACATTCATTGAAGATTTATTGACAAAACCATCCGCAGAAAAAGTTGTTAAAAGAAAAAGAAGAGACCCGTGTGTAGAAGCAGCGCTTTTTCAAAGTGAGCGTGTGTTATGGGATTGATTGATTGATTGAAAATTGCATTACAGATAGACAGTGCTTACATCTTTATACAATTGCCGAATTCATCCAACCTTATTGCTATACAATAAACACACATTAATTGAAGCATAATGGACGTTGCGTTTATGCAGTCAGGTTAGACACTGTTTACAGTCAAAGTTTTGCTTGTACACGGTTGCAATTCAATTCCCCCTCCTCGCAGTCCTAAAATACGTCATTACTATAGGCTTTTAAAACAATTTAATAGGCTAAACTTCGTTTTAACTTCTTTAATTCACATTTGTTTATTTCATTTAATTTTTCCTGACATAATGCTACCTGCCTCGACGAAATCCGTGATTCGGTTGCGATACAGATTAATTATGAAGTTAGCGGTTGTTATTGGAATGATTGATTGATTGATTGAAAATGTTATTACCAGATTGCAGAATGGGTACAATACAGTACAGCTCAATACACACAATTGTTAAGGGGATGCAGACCAGAGAAAGACTTTCGTCTTGTTTACATCAGGGTCTCCCATTTTCAATTCATCATAACATATATGACATACATGACATACAGATACAGTACTGCTACATCTAGACATTTATGACATACCAGATTTACAAATACAGTACTGTTTTTGTAGGGTGATTATGGTTTATTTACATTGATGGTAACATTCCCGGTTATAGTGCAGTTTGTCCCGCGATTAATATTTTGAATAGGTTGCTTCAAAGCATGCCGTCTAACAGTGAAGTGAGCGGTTGTTATTGGTTTGATTGATTGATTGGACATTTTATTAACAGTGAAATGAGTGTCCTTTTGACGAATGGCATCTAACAACAGACTTTGCGCGGTTTTTATTTTGTTCCACAATGACTCATGACCCACCAATTACATAATCCAACATTGTGTAAGAAACTAACACAATCCATGTGACAGAATCGTTTTTGAATGAGTCGTTATGACGCTTTCAACACATCCATTCATAAGAACCACCAGGGTTAAAAATCGCGCTGAGCCATGGATGCACACTGAAATACTGGCCGCTATGAAAACCAGAGACAAAAAATGCTCTGAACTTCATAAAAGTCAGACAAAGCTTTCCAAAAGCTCAAACAGTGAACTCCAAGCCCACGTGGTTGAACTAAAAACTCAAAGAAACAGACTAAGAAATGACGTAAACACCATGATCAGAACCGCAAAAAGAAATTTCATCAACGACAAAACTGAGGAAAACAAAAACAAACCCCGCGAACTTTGGAAATTACTCAATAATCAACTAGGCTGCAGTAAAAAACTTAAAACCAGATTCTCAAACATAAACATAAAGATGGACAACACGCTCATCACAGACAAGCTGGATGTAGCCAATTACTTAAACATCTTCTTCACAAACATAGCCACAACACTGGTAAACAAACTACCCTCCCACTCAGGGCATTATGGGGTAGAACACATAGTAGCATACTACAAAAACCTAGGGGTCCACAAAGATGACTTCAAACTTGAAATGGTAACAACCGATGAGGTACTCAAAAAATTGAGCGCCCTCCAACCTAACAAGGCCACTGGCCATGACAACATCCCCTCCAAATTCCTCAGAGACGCAGCAGCCGCCATCACCCCAGTCATCACACACATAATAAACCTCTCTATAAAACAGGGGCACGTCCCCAAGGACTTCAAAATTGCGAGAGTGACCCCCCTGCACAAAAAGGGCAGCAAATTAGACCCAGGCAACTACCGCCCTGTTTCTATTCTTACCTCCATCTCGAAAGTCATGGAGAAAATAGTCTACGAACAGGTCGAAAAGTACCTGGCGGAAAAAAATCGAATCTACGAATTCCAATCTGGCTTCAGAACGTCCCACTCCACTGACACATGCCTCCTCTATTTGAACGACCACATCAAACAAGAGGTGGACGCGGGCAAATACTGCGGCATGGTCATGCTGGACCTACAAAAAGGCCTTCGACACTGTCAATCACTCCATTCTGATGGACAAGCTAAAAGCAATTGGTTTTGATAGCTTATCAGTGAGCTGGATGCAATCCTACCTGGAGGGGAGAGAACAGATGGTTGAGGTAAACGGTACTCTACCCCCCCCCCTCACAGTGAGCTGTGGGGTTCCACAAGGAAGCATACTAGGACCGCTACTCTTCCTAATTTATGCAAATGACATGTCATCAGCCTGTGACTGCAACTTGTTCCTGTTTGCGGACGACTCAGCCCTGCTGGTCTCTGACAAGAACAAGTTGCAGGTTGAAAAAACCCTCAGCTCGGAACTAGGCAAAATCTGCATATGGCTTGCTGATAACAAACTATCATTACACATGGGCAAAACAGAGTCCATTCTCTTCGGTTCAAATAACAAACTCAGCAAGACCGACGGCTTCTCAGTTACAGTGGGTGACAATATTGTCACAAGGAAAGACGAAATTACCTACCTGGGTTCCATCCTAGAGGCAAATCTTTCCTGTGACAAAATGGCATCCAATGTAATAAAAAAAGTCAACCAACGAACTAGATTCTTGTACCGGATCTCATCTCTGGTAAACAAGAATACCCTGAAGACTCTGGCAGGAGCACTCATTCAAGGGTACTATGACTATGCGTGCACCTCATGGTACCAAAGCACCTCAAAGGCGCTTAAAACAAAATTACAAACATCACAAAACAAACTGGTCAGACTACTACTTGACCTGAACCCCAGAACCCACCTCACCCCTGCCCACTTTGACAACCTAGGATGGCTTAGAGTAGACGACAGAGTACAGCAACTTGCAATGGGCCTGGTCTACAAGATACACTATACGACCGGGGGACATGTACATGTCAAAATACTTCCCAAAGGTCAGTGAATACCACGACCACAACACCAGAGGAAGCTCAACAAATCATGTTAAACCCAGATTCGGCTCAAACAAGGGACTAAACACGTTTCGCAATTATGCCACAACAATGTGGAATGCCCTACCCAAAGATGTAAAGGAATGTGAATCCCTGCCCACATTCAAAACCGCTCTTAAAGAGCACCTACGGGAGGCTGCAATTCGAAACTGGCCACCGTAAATGCCCAAAACCCCCACCACCTCCTAATAGACAGTCTCCTCCCCACCGCATGTACATATTCCCTCCCCGCCGTATGTATATTTCTCTCCCACCCACCCACCCCCTCCTAATGTAGAGTCCCCTCCCCATCATATGTATATACTCTGTCAGGATCTAGGGGTAACAGTACTGCATATTTGAATACCGTTTATGTCACAAATGTATCAGTACTAAATACCTATATGTCCCTATGCCATAAATGTCATGTATGTTGTGTATGTCATAAATGTCTATATGAAATGAAAATGGGGGACCCTGATGGAAACAAGACAAACGTCTTTCTCAGGTCTGCATCCCCTTAACAATTGTATGTATTGAGCCGTACTGTATTGTACCCATTCTGCAATCTGTTAAATAAAGTTTTCATTCATTCATTCAAAGATTATTGTCCGCCATCTTGGTTTTTCCTAAAAAGTCGAACTGGCGGAGTGATTGTAATTCGGTTGTGGGTGGGTTCTGCGATCACGAGCGTGGGTTATGATAAATAACCACGTCTAACTTGACTGTTTCAGCCAATCAGAATCGAGAAATGTGCATGCCATTGTATAAGGTTTATTTTGATAGCATCAGGGTGTGAGGGCTGCGGGTGTTTGGGTCACTAGCAGAATTAGTCGGTCTACTATTCCATGTTTATCGACAGGGAGGGCAGTGGGATATCCTCTGCTCTCAAAATAGTCTGGGAAAAGGATCTAGGGGTCACATTTGAGCAAGAGGACTGGGATATAATCTCGGGGATCCCCAAACAGGTGTCCAGGGATATTAGAACAAGGCTAATACAATTCAAGATCTTCCACCGCATTTATTGGACCCCCTCTAAAATGTATAGACTGGGCCTGAAAGAGAACCCAGATTGCTGGAAATGTCACACAGGGGAGGGGGACCTAGTCCATGCACTCTGGTCATGTGCGAAAATCAGAGACTTCTGGAGTAACATACATGACTACATCACAGAGGTCACAGGGACGGAGTATGATTTCTGTTCTGGTTTATATATCCTGGGGGATCCCTGCAGTCTTAGCCATATCGCAAAGCCCCTAGCTGATTGGATACAGACTAGTATTATGATAGGCAAACAGATCATAATGAGAGGCTGGAAGGCACCAGAAGGCCCGTCATTCCGAGAGTGGAGTGGAGAACTGGGTAGGGTAGCTGCCTATGAGAAAATATCTTTTAGTTTAGGAGAGAAAGGAGACAAATATATTAGCAAATGGGGGAAATATTTGCAATTTCACTTACTATAAAAGGAGGAGGGGCACACTTGTCTAAGACAGCGACGATGCACATGAGTATAGAATACCTGACAAATGCACCATGTTTATGTAGACAAGAATGTCTCTATGTTTTAATGTAGATTTATTTTTTCGTTTGGTGTTTCCTTTCTGTTTTGGTACTACTTCCCATTATATTCTCGGCTTAGTCTAATTTATCTTTCTATTTTTTATTTTTTATTTATTTTTTGTTATGGTAGAATTTTTCGTTTGTTTAGGTTTACTTATTCTAATGTCTTTATTTTTTATTATTTTTTTTCTGTCTTCCCCCCCATATGGGGGGTATCAGTGTAACCTAGACGTTAGGGGTCCAGGTGTCTATGTTGTCCTTCAGGACTGACCCATGCTGATGCAAAATATGTCATTCATTGTATTGTCCTGAAGTACTGTGTGCAAAAAGAAAAAATATGCAATAAAGTATAAGTCATAAAAAAAATAATAGGGACTCTTTAAGTTATTCGTATATCGAATAACCACTAAACTGTTCAAGCAGACATTAACTCATTCAGCGCCGGGGATTAGTCGGGCCCTGTGGTCGCATTGCCACACCTTAAAATATAGAACTGAGTCACCTTGTTTGTAGAGCTATAACCAGTGGCGGTTTCTCCACTAGGGGCGCTGGGGCGCCGCCCGCCCTGGTAAAGAGAGAGGAGAAGAAGATTTTTTTTTTTATTTATTTTTTTATAGCCCTAGAAATAAAATAAACATGTTTAAAATGAATAATATTTACTCATTTTAAGTATGTTTGTGTTTCCAATGCACAATATAACGTTAATATATCAAATATAAATAATTGTTTTCATTCACAGGAAGTCACTGTCTGAAAGAGAGTAACTATACCTCTCAGGCGAGACGCAGTGTGGGCGTGCACTGGTTTCATCGCTGTATCCGTCGCAGCCAATGAAATAGGTCAAGCAAATAAATTTCACCTATCAGTGCGTAACGCACTGTGCGTTGAAATATGATGTAATATGATGGAAGCCGGGCGCGTTTTCAAGCGATCTAGATCATCTAAGCAAGCAGGGTACTTCTGTCCTTCCTGCTGTGTTGTCAGTCACGCCCCCAGTTCGGACAGTTTGAAAACAAGTAGTACTTGTGGTGCCTAACTTGGCTAACAAGAAGCTATATGGCTAGCTGGATGCAGTGGACATGGACATCAACACAGTCTGGACAGTGGATATACACTTTATCAAGCCCTTCTGCCTGCTGGACAGTGGTGTGTTTCAACTAAACAGTGAGAGTCGCGATATATATATATATATATATCTCTCTCTCTCTCTCTCTCTCTCTCTCTCTCTCTCTCTCTCTGTTAGAGCGATGCTGTGTTGTAGAGAGAGAGAGAGAGAGCGAGAGAGAGCGAGAGCGAGAGCGAGAGCGAGAGCGAGAGCGAGAGCGAGAGCGAGAGCGAGAGCGAGAGAGAGAGAGAGAGAGAGAGAGAGCGAGAGAGAGAGCGAGAGAGAGAGCGAGAGAGAGAGAGAGAGAGAGAGAGAGAGAGAGAGAGAGATGTGCGTGTTTGTGTAGGGCATATTGGAAGCGTGGCTGCATTTGACTGACTGTGAACATATATTGATTGATGGCAATGGTGATAGTTGTACCTACTTAAATATTCGCCAATGCGTGGTACATGTTTGCAAAATGTTTGGTATAGCGCCCCTCATGGAGAAGAATGCACCAGCCGCCACTGGCTATAACTATATTCTATATTATAGCTTTGGATACAATACTATGGCCCATTTGACATCACCCATCTATCGTTCAGTATGTGAGAAAGAATACATTTTTCCATCCATACATTCCCGTGTTATAAGTATGGTTTTAGAGCGGTCTATGGTAATTCATGAAATCCTGAGTTAAAGCTCTATACGCCGATTCCACTATAGACGTTGTCATGTCTTGCCTGTATACGCTATTATCCCGAAATCAAATCTACATCATAGCTATTATGTTCCATCATGAATGCATCAAAGGGGTGGGGGGGGGGGGGGGTCATTTCTGATTATTTGATTGTCAGTAACGGCATTCGCATTGAACACTAAAAACGGCCCGATCGGTATGAAAGCATTGCAGGATCAAGCTAAAATTGACGTCAAATCGCCCTTACCTGTGTCCGAGAGTATTCCAAAAATAATATTCCAATTGTTTGATCGCCATCTGGTATAATTCACCACAACATATGGATCGAAGATATTTGACACGCTTCAATGGAACCGGGAGAACCGCTCCACTCGGCCGACAAGGAAAAGTGAAACCGGAGACCTGGGGCCGTCCAACACAGAGAAAGATACAAGGGTAGAAAGGGTGCTCGATACCGCTGTCTAGCGTGATGCGGCCAGTATTGCACTTTTACATTCTCATGAGGATTCCCCATGTTAACCCCAAGTCTGTGCGCCTGTAATGAATAGAAATATCGAATAAAAGAAATAACGATCAAATAACGTATATACGTGTTGGCGTTCAACAGTTGTCGGACAAACATGTATATAATCGTCGTTGGCGGCCAATGTGTTAAGGAGAAGGGGAAAAATAAACAGCAAAAAACAACCTTTACAGGTGAAAGCCTCAAAGTGAGTATTTAAGAAAATAAATCAAGTCCAAAAAAACAGGACCTCAATAAAGAAGTATTGTAGAAAAAACTAAATAAGCCACAAAGGCACCTCCTAACAGAGTTTATATAAAAAACGTAAATAACAGTAAACCTCCACTAAGGGAGTTTATGTGCTGTAGTGGACAAATGACAGTTCCAAAAGAAACAAAAGAAAACTGTCATGAAAAGAACCACTACAATAAAAGGCTCAGCTTCTATAAAACAAACTGTAAAATAAAGCCAGTAGCCTAAAACAAGAATGGCTACAGAGAAAGGCTAAATGCTGAATAGGGCAGAGATCAGCACTACACTTCAATATAACAAGTCTGACCAGACGGGTAGCCAAAATAAAAGGAAAGGAGAAAGCAGCTAACCCTGCATGACTCAAACTTAAATAGACTCGGCTGCCATAGGCACAGCTGCACTGAATCAGGTGCAATCAAGCCCACACACCTGCCCTACCATGAGGCAATTAACCACAGAGGCCAGTGATGTAACCCTACTCAGTAGGCTATTGTATTACATTATCATCTGATTA
This sequence comes from Notolepis coatsorum, assembly GCF_963971535.1. Taxonomy (NCBI): domain Eukaryota; kingdom Metazoa; phylum Chordata; class Actinopteri; order Aulopiformes; family Paralepididae; genus Notolepis; species Notolepis coatsorum. The sequence goes on from NC_140177.1 coordinate 37,332,341, forward strand.
TAATCTTTAATATAATAACTTTAACTTTATTTGTATAGCACTTTTCATACAGAGGTTGCAGTTCTAGTGTAACCCTACTGTATTACATTATCATCTGATTATAAGATTTACTATGCTAGGGTAACACTGGTATTAAATGAAAAAAAGAATCCTACCAGACTAGGGGATTAAACCAGCAACCTTCTGGTCAGAGGCCCATTTACCTAACATAGGCCATTGCTGCCCTCTCCTGGGTGCACTTTTCTAGTTTCATGATTCCATGCTGTGTGAGCACGTTTTGACATACTGTGGATGTGCTTGTGAATCTGTTAATAAAGTGTTCAATCAATCAATCAATCAGGACCAGAAGCACTGCCTTCAGTTCCAACACATTGATATGTAGGGTGGACAGAGCAGGCTCTCTGCGCTCTCAAAGAGCACCTTCGGGAGGCTGCAATTCGAAACTGGCCCCCGTAAATGTCCGAACACCCTCCCGGCTCCCACCCCTCCTAATGTACATTTCCCTCCCCCTCGCACGTATATTTACTGTTAGGATCTCTATTAACAGTACTGTATATTTGCATATCTTGTATGTCACAAATGTAACAGTACTGTATATCTGTATGTCATAATTCATAAATTAATGGGGGACCCTGATGTAAACAAGACAAAAGTCTTTCTCTGGTCTGCATCCCCTTAACAATTGTGTATTGAGTTGTACTGTAATGTACCCATTCTGCAATCTGTTAATTAAAGTTTTCAATCAATCAATGCCCCTCGTGAGGGAGTCATCACTGAAGACTGTCACATGAGAATAGACACTGCCCATGGGGACACCTCTGATGAGGCTCCGGGTCCTCTTCTTTTATGGCAATAACAACTATAGACAAATTCATTTCGGGACGGTGGTGAAAAAAGTTGGTATGGAGCCCGTATATAAAAATACTGGAAACAAATACTAGTTTGTTTTATAGTTAAAAGGTGCTAGATAACATTCAGCCACTAGGTGTCGCACTAGAGCACCAGCATGTAATTTATCCCATCACCAGGTGCATTCCATGTAGGGAAACGGAAAGTAGGGAGGAGATACATGCACACAACATGTAAACATTAATTTTGGACCTGCAAAAATAAATATACATTTCTAATCAATAATTTATTTGGGGGGAAAAGCAGTACTTTTATTCCACACCCTTTTAAGATCTCTGTAGATGTATTATTTCTTTTATGCATTACTCTACTGTTTTCTTCACCGACAGCATCTGAGTTAGGGTTCTCTCTGCTGCCATCAGCCTAGAACCTCATATGCATCTTTGTTTACACCATTGATTTCTCATATTTCTATATTCAGATCACAATTTATTGCCTATATTTGTCTTTCTACTATTACCCTGCCCATACCTGTACCTCCCCTCCCCCATGCTGCTATGACGCTTGAATTTGATACCAAATAGAATACACTGCTTTTGACTTTTGGAAAATATCTTGCAGACTGAATAGGTGCAGATAGGTTTCTCATCATCCAAAGTGAAATCTGAAAATCGGAGGTTTTGCGTTTTATGGAGTTTATGTAATCTCATATCATCCTAGTCCAGCCAGCAGCAGGGAATAACACTGGCCACTCCTGTGTGAATATATACAGCAGGTTTATTTCACGTAATAACACTGTCCACGCCTGTGTGAATATATACAGCAGGTTTATTTCATGTAATAACACTGTCCACGCTTGTGTGAATATATACAGCAGGTTTATTTCATGTAAAGGAACAGAGAAGGCGACAGAACGTGGAGCAAATAGAAGACAACTCACAGCACAGACGTTTAGACAAGGCAGCGTCCTGAATGAATGACTGAGTGAGTTGATGGGACAGTTCACCTACTGTTCCATCCATTTGAAAGGTACATGAGAACCGCGAGGTCCAGTTATTTCACAATAGGTTGACGGATAAATTACTTCTCATGGTCAAACTGTTTCACAGTTTAAATGTGAAGAGGAGACGTTTGCTGAATTGATTTGAAAAGGTATCCAACAGGTTTTCTTGTGAACAACTTCAACTATTTTCTGTTGCTGTTCCATAAGATCTACAGCCTGAATGTTACCCGTTTCCTCTGGTGTTTCCTAACCTCCGGGTCCAGAGTGGTGACGAGCGCCATCTTTTCATTGACAGGCAGTTTGCTTGTTAACATTCGGAGGAAGATCGCATCTGCGATCAGTTTGAAGAGCACTCTTTCGGTGTTCTACATCACTGCCCAGAGCACTCTGTGTTCTACATCACCGCCCAGAGCACTCTTTCTGTGTTCTACATCACTGCCCAGAGCACTCTGTGTTCTACATCACCGCCCAGAGCACTCTTTCTGTGTTCTACATCACCGCCCAGAGCACTCTTTCTGTGTTCTACATCACCGCCCAGAGCACTCTTTCTGTGTTCTACATCACCGCCCAGAGCACTCTTTCTGTGTTCTACATCACCGCCCAGAGCACTCTTTCTGTGTTCTACATCACCGCCCAGAGCACTCTTTCTGTGTTCTACATCACCGCCCAGAGCACTCTCTGTGTTCTACATCACCGCCCAGAGCACTCTTTCTGTGTTCTACATCACCGCCCAGAGCACTCTCTGTGTTCTACATCACCGCCCAGAGCACTCTCTGTGTTCTACATCACCGCCCAGAGCACTCTCTGTGTTCTACATCACCGCCCACCACTCAGCTGGTGACATGTTCCTGTGACCTCATGCAACTGTGTTTTTCATTGAGACTGGACTGTATTGTATCTGTACTGTATCTGTGTCTGTACTGTATCTGTACTGTAATGTATATGTACTGTATCTGTAATGTACTGTATCAGTGTCTGTACTGATATATATATATATATATAAACCTGTAGGCTACAGCAGGTCTACAGCCTGACCAGGAGAGATCATAATCTGCAGTTCCATGAGTTTAACGCATCGCTAACGAGAAGGTTCTCTCGTTTGGTCGAACCCTATGATTCCCATCGAGCTAGAGAGGAGATGTCTTCCTGTGGGAAGCAATCCGTGGTGCCGGTTTACCTGGAGGTGAACTGAATCCAACCCTGTTATGTAAGAATGAACACATCAAGTACAAAAGTCAGTCTGAAATAGACATATAATTCTAATTTCCTTCAAGAAAATAACCAACATCATCATCATCATCTCAGGTCTCTAATGTGCAACGACAACATAACATCTTAAGTACAAATAGAAAAAGGGGGTCGGGGGGTTTGGTCTCTTTTTTAAATAGATTCTGTGGAGCGTCAGCAGGACGGAGGGAAGGGGGCGGAGCCTCAGTCATCAAGGAAGTCGTCGTCAAGGTTGACGTCTGTGGTGTCGATGTCGTCCAGCTCCATGTTGTCTAGGTCCACTTCTAGATCATCTAGTACCTGTGTGTGAGAGAGAGAGAGAGAGAGAAACAAAGAGAGAGACAAAGAGAGAGACAGAGAGAGAGATACAGAGAGACAGGAGACAGAGAGAGAGCGACAGAGAGAGAGAAAGAGAGAAAGATATATATATATATATATAAAGAGAGAGAGAGAGAGAGAGAGAGAGAGAGAGAGAGAGAGAGAGAGAGAGAAAGACAGAGAAAGACAGAGAAAGAGAGCGACCGACAGAGAGATAGATAAAGAGAATAATAGAAAATTTAAAGGGTGGTACTGGTGCATCTTTATCTGTGATAAGTCACTCACCTCACGATAACAAATGAGATGTTAGATCCAGGAGGAGACATACCTTGTCCTTCTGTTCCTGTGACAAGCTGGCTTCCTCCTCCTCCTCCTCATCTTCCTCCTCCTCCTCCTCTGCAGGAGGAGTGGCCGTGGGTTTGGACTCTGAAGGAGTAACGGCTGCTACTGCTGCAACGGCTGCTACTGCTGCAACAACAGGGGCTGCTACTGCTGCTAGTACTGACATGATAACCCCTGCTGGAGGACTGGACTCCTCAGAGTCATTTGACTGCTGAGAGAGAGAGAGAGGGGGGGGGGGAGAGAGAGAGAGAGAGACAGACAGATGGAGAGAGAGACAGACAGAGTTTATTGCACCAACGATTGCGATCTTTGTAAACATCTGGTGTCCTGCTTTCCTGTCTTAAATGTGAAAAAAAAGTTAAACTTCTTGTTGACTTACATCCCTAAATGCTTTGTGTCAGGAGGCTAAATGATGTCACTCTGGTCTTTGTCTGCCACTTCTCACTAACCCTCTCTTCCTCATCTCACTCACTCTCTTCCTTTAAGCCTTTTAGCCTTAATCTCAATAGAACAAACTATCTTTTGACTAGTGTTTTGGCTAATTTTGTATGGATCCATACTTGTAATAAACGATTATATTGAACTTCAGAAATCGTCTCGTGAACATTATAATTCCGGACAGCAATTAAATATTCATTTTTAATATCAATTAATACGTCTGGGATATAAAATATTAATCATTATGACCGAATGCCTCCTCCATCTGACCGGGTGAGAGGCTCCGCTGACTCATCAAGTTCCATCAGTGTAGGGCTGGGCGATATAACGTTAACGATAATTATCGCGATATATTTTAATAATCGATATCGGGGGAAAAAATATCGAAAACAAAAAATATATATATAAATTTTTTTGTGTGACCTGCAACAGGGCAGTTTTAAAACCAGAGAGGCTGACCCCTATTAATCGATTAGTCGACTAATCGGTCGAAAGGAGCCGTATAAAAAAAAATTAAAAAATATTAATATATATAAATATATATTTTTTTATCATTCTTTCCAAAAGAAAAGAGGCCTAGAAGCGTGGCTAACGCTAATGTCATGCATACCAGAGGCTAACTGCCTACGAAAACAGGCACAGAGGCACTGAAAGAGGATTTCACCCATCTGATGAACACATTAGACTAGACAAATATCAAGATGTATCCATCAGTGGACCAATTGCATGCTTTTGCAGAGCACAAGAAGCATTCAGTCGACTCCTTCAGACATTAAGCACCCCCCACAGCCCAAATGAAATGATAAAAAAGTTAAAAAAAAAAAAAAAAATATATATATATATATATATATTATACTTTTATTTTTAATTTTTTTTAAGTCGACCAATAGTCGACTAGCGGCAAATTTTGGCCAATCCTAGTCGACCATCCAAATCCTTAGTCGGGGACTTGTCTTTCTTGCCTGCAACTTAAAGTAATGGCTTTGCTTGTCCAAATGACAATACTGACCAAATTGAGATTTATTTTTCTCTTGTCCATTTATTTTGTTTGCTTTCTAATTTAAAATACAGTTTGAAACAGTCTGTACACAGTAGGCTATATGTGCTAGCAGAGCTAGACTCCAGTCACTCACGGTGCACATGTGCGGTGGTTTGTCCACCAAAAAAGCGCCAAAAGATAGAAAATAAACTAGCAGAGCCAGAACTGTTCAACTCCCCTGGAGCCACAGCCAGCAGAGAAGCTGGTTTACTTTAGCTTTTAAACCAGCTGCAGCCTGAGAACTGGAGTGTGAGGGGATGTAACACTAAAGATGGCGGCAGCGACAAAGAATTGCTGCAAAATAAACATACATCTGTTGTTTAAAAAGAAATATATAACAATTTCAATAATTATCGATATCGAGTGATATGATAACATTATCATATCGTTATCGCGATATCATTTTTTGCCATACCGCCAAGCCCTACATCAGTGTGTAGTGTAGTTGTAGTGTAGTGTTAGTGTAGTTGTAGTGTTAGTGTAGTTGTAGCAGTGTTTCCCACAGGATTTAGTGAGACTGTGGTGGGTGAACCTCGAACCCTCTAGGGGGGTCTGGGGGCATGCTCCCCCGTAATTTCTTTATTTTTTTGTACATTTTAAAAGTTAAATGCATCAATCTGGTGCACTTTGAGAGCAAAATAAAGAGGCCAGATCTATGATGAACTTTGTGCTCAAAACACAAAATCGACTAGAGCAGTGCTTCCCAATCCTCTCCTCGAAGCACACCAGCTGTTCCATGTATTTGTTAAATTCCACCACCAGCACACCTGATTCAACATAACAAGCCCTTTATTAGTTTAATCAGGTGTGCTGGTGGTGGAATTTAACAAATACATGGAACGGCTGGGGTGCCTGGAGGAGAGGTTTGAGAACCACTGGACTAGAATAGAGCATACATTTGAGCCATCAAAGAACTGAAGCAAAAGTGGTTACCAATGTTCCCTCAATTTTTTTTTTCGGTCCGAGCAAACACTCAAAGCTCCTGAGCAGACATCAGCAACTACCGATACGTCACCTGCCGATTAACCGGTTAGTTGATAAGCGGCGGTTTGTAAAATATCTTGAGAATCTTAATTTCCCTCAATGTCCAACATAAAAATCTATACATTTTGCTGATACGTAGAAATAATACAAAAAGGCATATTATATTCCTTAACACTTTCAATGCCGGAGCTTGGTGCCCCAGAACATGGTTGAATGCCAGCACCCACTTCAATGATAGCGTTGTGAACGCATAAACGATGTCTTAAATTATGGCTATGTGTCTAATCTGGCCGTCGCTTATCAATGACTTGTTTGCAGTCAACATTGTCAAAACGTATTGTTTTTTTTAATCAGTTCATGTCCGTTTTATACCATTTTGAAAAACCCTCGTTTTCTTGAAAGTTTCAGGAAAATATAAAGATTCTGTGATAAACGGCCTTTACTGGAATATTCTGGAATACACAAAAAACGTTGTAATTTTTCGGCCTATTTATGAATCGTTTTCAAATAAACGCTAGATTATCGATAGTATATGTGTATTTATGTACGCTAGAGAAGCAAGCTGAAAAATCTATTCTCTCATTTCCTGATCAGAGCACACACACACACACAGGGCACACGCTGATATCTCTGTGAAAACAGATCCGATTATCCTAAAACTGGTAAAATAGATTCCTTACCTCAGATCAGATGTTCTCCAAAAAGATTATTCCAATTCCTGATCGCCATTCCAAATATCGATCACGTTTATTGATTCAGCGCTGGGTACAGGAAATACCGATTCCACGCTGTTCTGAGGGTCGGCGAAGACTTGGATCTCTCCGGATGGCTTGCCGGATAAGTAAAATGAGGAAACTGGATCCGCCCCCCCCCCCATCAGTCTAATCCAATGGGGTGCAGTTACACAGGGAGAGACGATAGGGGGCGGTATTTTCCCAATGGAGCTCAGAGAGAGGTTGCTGCACTAACGTAAGACTAGATTGATGAAATATGAATTCAAATCGCTAATAATAATAAAAAAAAGACAAACAAACGCTATATGTCGTTGCTGGCATTCAATGGTCGGCATGAACTAACGACATATAGCGTTGTTGGCACTCAAAGTGTTAATCAAATATTTATTTGACCATTGATTGATGATACAGAGCAAAGTCCTTACTTTGGCTGGGGTGGCGGTGTGAGTCGTGTCACTAACTTTTGTCTTTTTAGGAGGCTGACTCGTCATTATTTTTTATTTTCATTATATATTAAGTGAATTATCATGCGACTTCAAGGGTGACCATATTGTGATTTCTTTTTTAAAGAGGACACTCTGCCTTCAGCCTCAAGATACTTAATGATACTGGAAGTTTACTCAAAGATGCCTTATCATTTTAATATTTAAAGTATGCCTCTCGAGTCCTCTGTATGGATATAAAATTATTGTTTATATTATTTTATATAACAAAATAATATCTCTCTATAACCAAAGTTACTCAACATGCTGTATTATGCCTAAAGTAATCTATCTGATAAATCTCAAGAAAATAACTAAATCAACCTATGACAAAATAATATATATTTTCAAGTCTTACTGGACAAAATAAATAACAAGAAAAATATGAAGTAATGTTCTAAATAATACCTCTTCTGTATTAGAAAATCCAGCTTTAAAAAATATATCTTTGTATCTTTTCAATGTAATGTAAATTATAAAACAGTAACCTCACAAAGATACTAATTTAAAAGTGCACTATGCAGTTTCGGATTTGTTTACATTTGCATAACTTGCAATTAGTGTACAAAACTAATTTATTACACACATAATCCTTAGACTGTATCATAAGCATCTTATCAAACCAAAACATCATTTTGAGGCATCAAAATAGTTTTTAATTATTTTCTTTCTCTCTGTATAGCTGCATACTTCAATCAATTCGGTCAACTGAACTGAAAGATCGCCAGCCCCTTTATTAGGCACAGAAACATAATGGCCAAGCTTTGCACGTGTTGCACTCCGCTTCCAATTAGTCTAGACCGGGACGGTAAATTGGGAATTTTCTCTGCAGTTCATCTGTAATGTACATTTTCGCTTTGGCATTGTGAGCAGAATCAATGCTGGTCGAATCTGTCCACTTCCTCATCTGTTGTGTGTGTGAGCGCAGTAGCGACGCCCACAAAGCACTGAAAGCGGGATTCTCTGGGTAACGTCACACGCAACAGGGTACTGTAGTATTCGGTGCAACGCGCCAGTCAATTTAACTACATGCATATTTTACACAAACGTTTCTGTGCGCGACAGATTTCAGATGTGCGCAGGAGCGTTTTGCCATGTGCGCGAGCACGTTAGAGGAAACATTGGTGGTTACCGGTGTTGAACTGGTTTATTTTTTAGAAAAAAAATATATATACTGGATTACTATTACGAATACTACCACTGCCAATACTACTGATACATCCCTATTGGCAAACTTTATATTTAAAAATATAAATTTTAGAAATCTTATATTATTATTTTTGTTTATAATATTTTTTTTTCTTCTGTTCGTTATACAACTGTGCCGGGACAAATTAGACTGTGGCGGGCCTGTGAGAGTGTAATGTGTGAGTAGACTGTGGCGGGCAGTGAGAGAACTCTCCAATCTGTGACGTAAGAGAAGAGAAACAGATGTAGACTGACCTCTGCTGGCGGAGGAGGATAGGTTCCCCTGGGTTCATATCCAATAGCCTCTTCTAGAATATTCCTGTCTTCATTGGGCTGGACAAGAGAAGACAAGACAAGAGAAGACGAGACAAACAGTTAGAGGGGAACATTATTATGGGGAAAAGGGTATTATTAAGGGTCTTTGTATGGATCAAAATCATGTTTAAAACTTTGTTTAAGTCGTATACTTCAGATTATTAAATGTAAGACTCCAGAGGAACCCTGACATAACATCACCTATCACCTGAAGACGGCCATGTTTTAACCTGCTCTGCATATTGAGATTGGCGTCAGCATCGGCCAATAAGGGCGCTGGGATTCCTGGTAATGGTAAAGCCAGGGGAAGCTCACCGTGACTAGAGGGTACTCTCTGGCCGGCCTGGTGTTCCCCAGACAGGTCTCTCTCAGGAAGTACTCTGCAGAAAAGGCCTCTTTCAGACCAGGGAACAGGTTCTCGTACTCCGTAGGGTCTGCCAGAGACTCTGCCGCCTGCAGGACGGACAGTTACATTCAGTCATTCACATTCAGTCATTCAGTCATTTAGCCATTTAGTCATGTAGTCATTTACATTTAGTAATTTACATGTCGTCATTTATATTTAGTCATGTATTCATTTACATGTAGTCATTTACATTTAGTCATGTAGTCATTTTGTCATTTACATTTACATTCAGTCATGTAGTAATTTACATTTACATTCAGTCATGTAGTCATTTACATTCAGTCATGTAGTCATTTACATTTACATTCAGTCATGTAGTCATTTACATTCAGTCATGTAGTCATTTACATTCAGTCATGTAGTCATTTAAATGTCATCATTTACATTTAGTCATGTATTCATTTACATGTAGTAATTTACATTTAGTCATGTAGTAATTTAGTCATTTACATTTATTCATTCAGTCATGTACATTTACATTCAGTCATGTAGTAATTTACATCTACATTCAGTCATGTAGTCATTTACATTTACATTCAGTCATGTAGTAATTTACATTTAGTCATGTAGTCATTTACATTTACATTCAGTCATGTAGTCATTTACATTTACATTCAGTCATGTAGTCATTTACATTTACATTCAGTCATGTAGTCATTTACATTCAGCCATGTAGTCATTTACATTTACATTCAGTCATGTAGTCATTTACATTTACATTCAGTCATGTAGTCATTTACATTTATATTCAGTCATGTAGTCATTTACATTCAGTCATGTAGTCATTTACCTTAGATACTATTGTTACCTTCATACCTTGTATATATATATATATATATATTTGTGTTTAATGTATACAGTATATACATTTCACATTCCAATTATTCACCAGATCTATTCTCCATCCATAGCAACACTTTATCATCACCGACACCCAGTTGGGGGATCCCCTTTGAACAGCCCATCTGAGGTTTCTCTCCTATTGCTAGGTTTTAGTGAGTCGTTCGTTCCTCATCTTCATTGGGGAAAGTCTGGCAGTGTCGCATATTTGGATTTTATGGTGGTTATTGTTTTTGATCCTTTGTGATGTTTCTTCTTGACTTGTACAAGAAGACTTGTACAGCCCATGGGGGCTATTCCCTGTGATCTCGAGCTTTACAAATACATTTGATTTATTTGATTTGGGTACAACTCTGGCAGCTAAGGGTCAGTAACATTGTTTGTCAAACAGTGTTGAACTTGAGTGCTACAGTCTTGAGTGCATAGTAGTAAAGACATATTAGCAGAGTAGGTAGTATCTTCTCTAACTGCAGGAGGAACAGCGTCTGGTTCTGAGACCGCGTACAGACCTTCTGGTTGACCTTGGCCAGGTTCTCTCTCCACAGCTTGACCACCCTGGACACCTGGCTGGGCAGGTAGGTGCGCGCCAGGAATGCCGCCTCCGGCAGCCGGTTGGTCCTGATCAGCAGCTCCAGACACTGATCCAGCCTGGGAGGAGGAGCAAGAGGAGGAGCAAGAGGAGGAGGAGGAGCGGGAGGAGGAGCAAGAGGAGGAGGAGGAGCGGGAGGAGGAGCAAGAGGAGGAGCAAGAGGAGGAGCAAGAGGAGGAGCAAGAGGAGGAGGATGGAGCAGGGGCAAGAGGAGGAGCAGGAGCAGAGGGGGCAGGAGGATAATGTTTCGATTAAAAGACACACCAGGTCTTTCCATAAACACTGGTATAGGGACCAGGGCTTTGACTAAACACTGGCAGGACTGTTCTCTCAGACTACTGACTGACTGCAGGACTGTACTCTCAGACTACTGACTGACCCAGCAGGACTGTACTCTCAAGACTACTGACTGACTGACCCAGCAGGACTGTTCTCTCAAGACTACTGACTGACCCAGCAGGACTGTACTCTCAGACTACTGACTGACCCAGCAGGACTGTACTCTCAGACTACTGACTGACTGACCCAGCAGGACTGTACTCTCAGACTACTGACTGACTGACCCAGCAGGACTGTACTCTCAGACTACTGACTGACCCAGCAGGACTGTACTCTCAGACTACTGACTGACCCAGCAGGACTGTTCTCTCAGACTACTGACTGACTGCAGGACTGTTCTCTCAGACTACTGACTGACTGACTGACTGACTGCAGGACTGTACTCTCAGACTACTGACTGACTGACCCAGCAGGACTGTTCTCTCAAGACTACTGACTGACCCAGCAGGACTGTACTCTCTGACTACTGACTGACCCAGCAGGACTGTACTCTCAGACTACTGACTGACTGACTGACCCAGCAGGACTGTTCTCTCAGACTACTGACTGACCCAGCAGGACTGTACTCTCAGACTACTGACTGACCCAGCAGGACTGTTCTCTCAGACTACTGACTGACTGACTGACACAGCAGGACTGTACTCTCAGACTACTGACTGACCCAGCAAGACTGTACTCTCAGACTACTGACTGACTGACTGACTGACTGACTGACTGCAGGACTGTTCTCTCAGACTACTGACTGACTGACTGACTGACTGACTGCAGGACTGTTCTCTCAGACTACTGACTGACTGACTGACTGACTGACTGCAGGACTGTACTCTCAGACTACTGACTGACTGACCCAGCAGGACTGTTCTCTCAGACTACTGACTGACTGACTGACTGACTGACTGTAGGACTGTTCTCTCAGACTACTGACTGACTGACTGCAGGACTGTACTCTCAGACTACTGACTGACTGACCCAGCAGGACTGTTCTCTCAAGACTACTGACTGACCCAGCAGGACTGTACTCTCAGACTACTGACTGACCCAGCAGGACTGTTCTCTCAGACTACTGACTGACCCAGCAGGACTGTACTCTCTGACTACTGACTGACCCAGCAGGACTGTACTCTCAGACTACTGACTGACTGACTGACCCAGCAGGACTGTTCTCTCAGACTACTGACTGACCCAGCAGGACTGTACTCTCAGACTACTGACTGACCCAGCAGGACTGTTCTCTCAGACTACTGACTGACTGACTGACCCAGCAGGACTGTACTCTCAGACTACTGACTGACCCAGCAAGACTGTACTCTCAGACTACTCACTTCCCCTGCAGGAAGTAGGTCATGAAGGCCACGTTGTTCTTGCCGTCCCGCTCGGCGCCCTCTGCCAGCTTGCCCACCATGGCGGCGTTGCCCGAGGCGGTGGCCAGCAGCAGCAGCCCCCCGTAGTCCTGGGCGTGGTGGAGACACTCCTGGGCCAGACTGAACTGACACTTGCTGATGGCCAGCTCCGCCAGCTGCTTCCACTTCTGCTCCGCCTGAGAAAAGACGCCTTTCAACTTCACCTTTTGTTCCGTTTGTCACATTATAAGGTACGCTGTACGTTACTGTGAAACGCTTGGTTCTGTATGAGCCTCCTGAGATTGTGCTTCATACAGTAAAAACTGTTAAAAATAAAAAAGTAAAAGACCATACACTATACGAAATATACAATATACAAAACTAGAATGTACAAAATGCTAAAGAAAGGTAGAGAGGTAGTGCAAGTTTGTAGGAATAAATATATAGAAATACGGCGTAATGTTTTAAAGTGTTTAAAGTGTCTAAAGTGAGTGAATGTTTAAGGTACAGTACATTGAGAAGAAGTTGTTACAAATGTAACAGTAAAGTTCAATAGTAATATATAATGTACAGGTGATTAAACTGGGTATAAAATATATAAACTAGTACTACTGCGTAATAGTGCTAATCAGATGCATGTACATAGTTGTAGTGTTAATATTAGGGATGTCCCGATCCGATCACGTGATCGATCACGATTTTTTTTTTTTTTACATTTTTTTTTATTCAACAAACATGACCATGTTCACGTCTTAAACTCACACTGAGGCCTTAGTTTTGTTTTTAAATTGCATATCATCATTCATTTATTTATTGTCAAACAGAGCAGAAGAATTTTGCCAAAACAAACCAATAGTATCCAGCTGCAGAACGGCAGACCAGCCACACTCTCAGACCCAAACGCATTTCCTTTGATTTAATTATACATCAAATGATTTATGTCAAGGATTAAAGAAAAAGGCGAAGGCCGGACCAGCACTCTCTCAGATTTAAAAAAAATTGTATTTAATGGCAGCCTATAATACAGACATGTTTCGGAACGTGTTCCTTCTTCAGTGTAATAGGCTAGCAGTGATAGCTTGTAAAAATGGGAGCTATATACCATGAGGGCAGGAAGTGACATCATAGAGGTGAGCTTGGGAATGCCAGTTAACTTTGACCTCCAGAGTAAGGACTTGATAATGTAGCATGTTGAAAACAAATATATACCAGAAACTAAAATAAGCCTATAGCAAACACCAAATTCTATGAGCAAAGAAAACAACAACAGAAATGAAACCTTTCACCATTTGTAAAATAATAGTAATGATAATATACTCATGATAATAAAAGTAACTTGTAGGAAACAGGATCACAACTTTTTTCATTCATTCCCTTTGGTACAATGCCATTAATCAAATGAATATAGTAACCTGTCTCCCCCTCTAGAGAGCATTGTAGATTAACAAGTCCCTTAAACAATAAGAATGCATCAGGAGAAATAGAGAGATACGGTACACCCTTAAGAGAGGACAAAGTGGAGCTAATCACTCAAATGTACACTTGCAATGTCAGTAATGGTGTAAATCTCCGGGGCCGATGAACTTTTCTTGCATCATCAAATAAAACAAATTTAAATCTGAGAGTGCTGGTCCGGCCTTCGCCTTTTTCTTCATAATGTTTGGGATTTCAGCACCCAGTGTTAGATACTGAGAGCGCGGTCTAACTTGACTTTTATGTCAAGGATTGCAATGCCTCGCTTGAATGAAGTTAACTTTTCACCTGAATAACGTCAACATTCAGGGTGAATGTAATGTGAGAATTTGGGATAAAAAAAAAAAAAAAATTGTCGTTGATCGGATCGGGAAAGATCAGTATCGGTAGATACTAAAAATCACATGATCGGGATTGGATCGGGAGCAAAAAATGTGATCGGGACATCCCTAGTTAATATGTACAGTGATACAGGTATAAAGACACTATGGTAGTAAATCATAATAATAATTATGTGGATAGCTATATAAACGGTACAAATAAATGGAACCTCCCTCCCCTGTGTTACCAAGCCTCATGGACCATGGAGGTCTCAGACCCCAGCTAGCAGTATGTTACCTCAGCCTCCAGCTAGCAGTGTGTTACCTCAGCCTCCAGCTAGCAGTGTGTTACCTCGCTCAGACCCCAGCTAGCAGTGTGTTACCTCGCTCAGACCCCAGCTAGCAGTGTGTTACCTCAGACCCCAGCTAGCAGTGTGTTACCTCAGCCTCCAGCTAGCAGTGTGTTACCTCAGACCCCAGCTAGCAGTGTGTTACCTCAGCCTCCAGCTAGCAGTGTGTTACCTCAGACCCCAGCTAGCAGTGTGTTACCTCAGACCCCAGCTAGCAGTGTGTTACCTCAGCCTCCAGCTAGCAGTGTGTTACCTCAGACCCCAGCTAGCAGTGTGTTACCTCAGCCTCCAGCTAGCAGTGTGTTACCTCAGCCCCCAGCTAGCAGTGTGTTACCTCAGCCTCCAGCTAGCAGTGTGTTACCTCAGCCTCCAGCTAGCAGTGTGTTACCTCAGACCCCAGCTAGCAGTGTGTTACCTCAGCCTCCAGCTAGCAGTGTGTTACCTCAGCCTCCAGCTAGCAGTGTGTTACCTCAGACTCAGACCCCAGCTAGCAGTGTGTTACCTCAGACCCCAGCTAGAAGTGTTACCTCAGCCTCCAGCTAGCAGTGTGTTACCTCAGCCTCCAGCTAGCAGTGTGTTACCTCAGACTAGGGGTGGACGGTATAAACGGTATGAATTTGCTCTACGGTATGGATTTTGACTATACCTTGTAAACGGTAGAGCAGCTCTAAAATAGCAATGACGTCATGTAACCACAGCGCGACTATTTCACTCGCATTTGCCCCTAAAAATAGATAGAATTAGTCATAGATAATAGATATGTGCAAACTGGAAAAAGTTATTTAGGAGGCTTCGCGCAGTGGGCGTGTCAACACGCAATTGTCATTTCATAATAAACACATATCACTGCGGCGCACAGCAAGTTTCAATTTCAGTTCCTGGCATTTTTAACCAGTGGAGAAAGGTAAGAGATTTCCCTATCGTTTTTCTTATATGAATTATTCTACGTTAATAAAACATACCTGGTGATCAACTAGTTTGCTGTGAACATTATGATATGTGTGTAGTGTTCTGATAACAACGGCTGGGCAGCGGGAGCTGGATGCTGGATTTTGCGAGAAGCATGCAGCTGCAGAGCCGCAGAGCTGGACAGCTGTGCCTGCACAGTGCAATACTCCAATTCAGCCGTTGGGTGGGGGGCGCTGTTGAGCGGGCCTGTGACCGGACCTGAAAGCGCCCCTGCTCTGCGGCTCTGCAGTTGCATACTATTGGGATTCGTTGGGAGCAGCACGGAGTCTCGACTCGGGACTTATTTTATTTGGAATATAATGACTGTATACGCAAAAGTAGCCTAGTTTTAAGTTAAAATATTATAAATCTACATGCCTTGAGGATGTCACTCTTTATATAGCCTGCCTATCAGGCAAAAAAAAACTGATACCGTGATATATACCGTTACGTCTATGCTTCAAATTATACCGTGATATAAATTTTAGACCATACCGTCCACCCCTACCTCAGCCTCCAGCTAGCAGTGTGTTACCTCAGACCCCAGCTAGCAGTGTGTTACCTCAGACCCCAGCTAGCGGTGTGTTACCTCAGCCTCCAGCTAGCAGTGTGTTACCTCAGCCTCCAGCTAGCAGTGTGTTACCTCAGACCCCAGCTAGCGGTGTGTTACCTCAGCCTCCAGCTAGCAGTGTGTTACCTCAGCCTCCAGCTAGCAGTGTGTTACCTCAGACCCCAGCTAGCAGTGTGTTACCTCAGCCTCCAGCTAGCAGTGTGTTACCTCAGACCCCAGCTAGCAGTGTGTTACCTCAGACCCCAGCTAGCAGTGTTACCTCAGCCTCCAGCTAGCAGTGCGTTACCTCTAGGGATGGGTACCGAATTCGGTTCTTTTGAGGTACCGAACCGAAACACGTCGGTACTACAGAGTATCGATTCAAGTGAGATACCGAAAAAAAAAAAATCTTTTTTTTTTTACCTTTTTTCTTTTCATGTCAACGTTCACACGCACAATATATGCTTACCTAAGATTTGACTTGATTCAACAACAAAGCAGTTGGAGCAATGGCAAGCCGAAAACGGTCGAAATTGTAGTTATTTGAAGTTAGGATTTTTTTTTCACGACTGAGGTAGGTAAATACATTTTTTTTTAGACTAAAGTACAGAAAAAAGGTACCGTTGGGTACCGGTATCTATTCACAGGTACCGTATCGGTTCAAATGTGAAAGGTACCCATCCCTAGTTACCTCAGACCCCAGCTAGCAGTGTGTTACCTCAGCCTCCACGGCCAGCTGGTAGGCTATCTTCAGTTCCCCCAGCTGCAGAGCCAACTCGAACCTGTGCTCTGGGTCTGTGGAGACGGCCAGCGCCTGCTGCTTGAAGCCCTGTGGGAGCAGAACAACACTCAGTCAGTAATGTTGTCTCAGATCCACTTCTGTTCTTAGGACACACACACACACACAATTTGATGTCTCGCTCCGTGGATATAATGCTGCACAGCAATATAATATTTCGGTTTCATTACCTCCACATTCCTCATTGCCTCCATATTTTTATTTTACTTGGTTAGACCTTTGGTGCGCCTTGAGATTCTGGTTAGAGTTTTGGTGCGCCTTGAGATTCTGGTTAGAGTTTTGGTGCGCCTTGAGAGTCTGGTTAGAGTTTTGGTGCGCCTTGAGATTCTGGTTAGAGTTTTGGTGTGCCTTGAGATTCTGGTTAGAGTTTTGGTGCGCCTTGAGATTCTGGTTATATTTATATTTCCCCTTGTTTTTACCGGCACCTACTGTGTAGTAGTGTATTGAGAGGAGACCCTATTAACTGTTACACCGCTGAAAGGCATGCTGGGTACAGCTCGCTAGCTAGCCAGGTAGCATAGCAGTCTGTTAACAGCTGGGAGAACAGAAAAGAAAGATGAAGAAAGAGAGACCAGAGATGTTACATTGTAGCAACGTTTTGTACGTTTGCCATGTTGTTTCACTAAGTTCACATGTTTCAAGCATCAGTGATGTAACGTTCAAATTAATGCTTTTGTTCCCGGAAATAAGCGAACCTGGTCCGCTAGCGTTTACACTGCCTACTTGCTCATTTTCAAAGTTAATTATATGTTTTACTTTTTCTACTGTAATATAATTGTATTGCCTATACTAATGTCTTCTACTATTACCATGCCCATACCTGTACCCCCCCCCCCCCCTTCCTGCTATGACGCCTGAATTTCCACCAAGGAGATCAATAAAGGAATATATCCTCTTATCTTAGCTGTTAGCAATGACAGCAGCCAGCAAGCTCGCTGGTTGAATTGTCTCACGTTTGCTATTAAGCTTGTATAGGTATAGCTATATGTTCAGGACTTTAACATGTCTATTTTATCATGTCTATCTTTATTACGTGTTTATTATGACTATTTTATCATTTAGTATTTATTTTAGCATTTCACTGTATGCCCTGGTATGCATGTGACAAATAAACCTCTTGAATCTTGAAGCTAAAAACAAACTCATACGTTAACGTGGAAGCTCGATTTCCCGATGAGTATTGGACTAGTTCCCAGTGACTATGGAATAGTAATTGTGATACACAGACAGACCTGCTTCTCCAGGAAGTGAGCCACCCGGGTCCTCTGCTCCTTGGGGATGGTGGGCAGCACCTTGTCTGCCATGCCGAAGTCCCGCCTCATCACCGCCGTCTGGTACTCCAGGACCGAGACCAGCAGGGAGTAACTGACGATGGTCAGCTCCTTGTCTCCCAGGTACACACGGTTGTCATTGGGGATGTATCCCAGCAGGTACATGGTCCTGGAGGGGGCAGAACCACACAGGTTACAGGGTGAACTACGCCCAGGGGGTCCTCTGGAGGGGGCAGAACCACACAGGTTACAGGGTGAACTACGCCCAGGCGGTCCTCTGGAGGGGGCAGAACCACACAGGTTACAGGGTGAACTACACCCAGGGGGTCCTCTGGAGGGGGCAGAACCACACAGGTTACAGGGTGAACTACGCCCAGGCGGTCCTCTGGAGGGGGCAGAACCACACAGGTTACAGGGTGAACTACGCCCAGGCGGTCCTCTGGAGGGGGCAGAACCACACAGGTTACAGGGTGAACTACGCCCAGGCGGTCCTCTGGAGGGGGCAGAACCACACAGGTTACAGGGTGAACTACGCCCAGGCGGTCCTCCATGCTGCATGTGGGTTTATTGGAAAATTCTGTTTCACCAAAAGATTTTTATGTTTTGTTAACATTCCAATTTTTTTTTATCCACTTTTTCTCCTTATTTTCTATTTTTCTCCCATCCCAATTTCGTATCGCCAATTCTCCCCTCCCCTGTCTTGAACGTTGCTAGACTATGCCTCCCACTGGTCGGCTGTAGTGAGGATAGAAGCCTTGCATCACTCCGGTACACGAGGAGGCAGCCTGTCGCATCTTTTCACCTGTACAGCGCGGACTCTCAGTGGGTACGTGTGGGAGGCTCACGCTGCCCCCGATACTTCCTGTCTCTGCTGTACAGGCGTCACCCGACCGACCTGTAGGAGTCGCTGGCCACAACGTCCAATCCCACCCATCGACTTTCCACCCGCTACCTCTGCCAATTGAGATAGTATGACGACTGGCCCAAGCCGCAGGCAACGCTGACTCGGGGAGTCGAGACCGGAGTCTCTTGCATTGGTGACGAGCGCAATCTCCGCTACGCCACCCGGCCGCCTACATTCCAATTTTTTTAAACTAAATTGATAACTAACCCTAAATTACTATCTAGTGGTTCTGTATCTATTGGTTCTGTATCTATTGGTTCTGTATCTAGTGGTTCTGTATCTAGTGGTTCAGTATCTAGTGGTTCTGTATCTAGTGGTTCTGTATCTAGTGGTTCAGTATCTAGTGGTTCTGTATCTAGTGGTTCTGTATCTAGTGGTTCTGTATCTAGTGGTTCTGTATTGCCATACCTGTCCAGGTGAGCGATGGTGACGATCTCTCCTCCCACAAAGTAGTTGAGTCTGTTGACAGAGCTGGTGTAGATGAAGCAGTCTCCCACCCACAGCCCGGTCTTCACTATCTCCTGGATCTCCCCCTGGACCTGCTCACAGCACATGGACAGAAGGTCACAACATGTGTTTTGCATCCCCTAGATAGCTATGAATCCTGCCTTCTTAAAGGGGACCTATTGTCTGTCATTTTACGGTGTGTTGCATTGTTCTTACAGAATGAGGGGTTGTCTCAACACTGAGAACATGTTAAATGTGTACATTGTTGTTACAGAATGAGGGGTTGTCTCAACACTGAGAACATGTTAAATATGTACATTGTTGTTACAGAATGAGGGGTTGTCTCAACACTGAGAACATGTTACATATGTACATTGAGCCTTTTCTGCAGTTCAGTTGTGACAAGAACCCTCCTTCTTGAAACCAGCCATTCAGAATTGCAGCCATAATCACTGTAGGTGTGCATGAAGATATCTTGATAAAAAGGCACGTGTACAAGATGGCGGCTCACTCGTAAATCTTATCTTTTCTACCTAAAGTTGAACCTAAATATGTATAGAGAGGTATAGAGGCTGCTAGAATGAGAACAGGGCTGAAACAGGGGTATAGAGGCTGATATAATGAGAACAGGACTGAAACAGAGGTACTGTATAGAGCAGGGGTGGCCAACCAGTCAAGAGCCACAAAAATTACTGTGGTATCACAAAGAGCCACACCATATACCAGCGTTTCTCAACTTTTTTTTCAGTCACGGCACCCTTCATGTGTTTATAGGTCTCACCCTCTGGCCTCTGAAGTTGCTAATGTCTTTTTTATTTGGGCCTCACAGGGTTAAAAGTACCCTGTGAGACCCACGGTTGCAAAATTACAAAATCACTTCTAGCCATTTAAAAAAATAATGTTTATTTAAAGAAATTTAAAGGGGAACTATTTGACTATTTCTTTCACTATTTGGGCACTTTTACACAATTCCTGTGAGTCTATGGAACACCTAGGTTTTTTTCAAAAAAATAAAAATGCATTGTTTTGTATTAATCAAGTACTCAAAAAACGAATTTTTCTACCTCAAGATCTTAAGCCGTTTTGAGGCTGGGCTCCAACCACTGTGTGGCCTGGTGCCAACTGCCACATCAACTGCCACATTATTATGCAGCTGAGAAATCTCTGACATCACAGATATGCACATTTTCAGATGACTCCGTTCAGTGAGGGTGAATATTGTGAGAGGAGAATTGGAAGAATGCGCCAATATGAGAATTAGAGACATAGATCCTATTAATATAAGTCCACATAGCTAAGAAACAATGGTAAACACTGAAAAAGGCCATTTATAAGATATTTAAGCACATGTATAGTCAATTGGTCCTGTTGTTCAGCCTCACAATGCTATTTGATAGTAAATGTGTTTATATGTCCCACCCTCTGGCCTCTGAAGTTGCTAATGTCTTTTTAATTTGGGCCTCACAGGGTTAACCTCTTAAGCCCGAGATATACAGTAAAAGTGTATATTTTCAGCATTACGTTTGTTTACCAATTATTTTAACTGTTATTAGTGAAATATAAGATTATAGAAATCTCAGGGCATTGTGTCGGAAACCGGCGCATATTGACAGGAGGAAGTGGCACATCCAAAAGTGAGTGTAGTCTTTTGAAGGAAGAGACTCAGGGCACACCAGCCCCTGTCAATCATCTGACTTCTGGATTTACTTTTTTATTTCTCTTATTTTTGGGATTATCTCCCACAAACCTGAACGTTATTGCCATAAAACAGAACGCAGTTAGTTTCTCTACCTTTCTGTGAACGTCTTGCAAAAAACGGTGTTGCAATATGATGAAAAATGGTGGGGAAATTTACATTATAAAAAAGATGGCAGAATTCAGTACTGTATCTACAAAACCTTCTGTTTAATCATCTTCCCTTTATTCATTTGCTTAGATTTTTCAGGTCTAGTCAATTTTAGCATGGTGTTATTCACAGTCAAAGATAATTTTTTTTTTTAAATAGAATTGATATTCTCCTTTGGTTCATTACAATTTACTCAAGCCTAGTAACAGACACACTATTTCTGACACTGATCCATATATGTCCCTAGATTCAGATACCAAGAACATGCAAATGGACCATTTAAAAAAAATCAATGTTTATTCTACGTCCTTATGGAATGAGTGACATAAAAAAAAAAAAAAAAAAAAAAAAAGGATGGAAGAGCCGCACATTGACGGGCAAAGAGCCGCATGCGGCTCGCGAGCCGCGGGTTGGCCACCCCTGGTATAGAGGCTTATATAATGAGAACAGGACTTAAACAGAGGTATATAGGCTGCTAGAATGAGAACAGGACTGAAACAGAGGTATAGAGGCTACTAGAATAAGAACAGGACTGAAAAAGAGGTATAGAGGCTGCTAGAATGAGAACAGGACTGAAACAGTGAGGTATAGAGGCTGCTAGAATGAGAACAGGGCTGAAACGGAGAGGTATAGATAGAGGCTTCTAGAATGAGAACAGGGCTGAAACAGAGAGGTATAGAGGCTGCTAGAATGAGAACAGGACTGAAACAGAGGTAATGTATAGAGGCTGATATAATGAGAACTGGACTGAAACAGAGGTATAGAGGCTCATAGAATGAGAACAGGACTGAAACAGAGGTATAGAGGCTGATAGAATGCATAATCTAAGAAAGTGTTTTGTTTTTCTCATGTCAAAACATGTTTAGGGAACCTCAAAGACCTATATTACGAGACCTACAGAGACAGAGACACACCTCGAAGGCATCCTCGATGCCGTCCTCTGTGACTCCTTCGTTGGACTCCTGCGAGGCCGCGACCTTCTCCGACAGGTAGCGCAGGATGAAGAAGGACTCCTCCGTGGCGATGCAGACCAGCTCTCCTGAGTCCGACCAGAAGATCTGAACAGAGAGAGAGAGATCATTTATTTAGATTAGATTCAAATGTATTGTCATCATGCAGCAGTACAGTACAACAAAAAGAGGTTTGGCATCCAACCAGAGTGCAAATGTAACAGTAAAGTGCAATAGTAATATACAATGTACAGGTGATTCAACTGGATATAAAATTATATATGTAATGTATATATATTATATATCCACATCCGTCTGTACATACCTGCATATAACCCTTGTTACATATATGTAGATACTATATCTGTACATATCCCTTACCTACTCTTACTAGTTACGCTGCTGGCCAGTGGCCAGTATGACTTACTGCCATAGTGTCTTTATACCTGTATCTAGAGATGTTCCGATACCATTTTTTCCTTCCCGATCCGATACCTAAGCTTTGGGTATCGGCCAATACCGATACTGATCCGATACCAGTGCATACATAAAAAGAAAAAACTATATTATATAAATGATAAAAAAAATATATATATATTTTTGCTACCGATACCGTTTTATATACTGTTTTTTAGTAATAACTAGAAAGTAATGGTATTTATTCAACAACAGGTGATTGCATAGATTAGTATTAGTTAGGGATGCTCGATATTGGCTTTTTTACCAATACCGATATACCGATATTGTCCAACTCTTAATTTCCGATACCGATATCAACCGATACGATATATGCAGGGTTCCCCCCCCCCAAGAAACTGAATCATTTCAGGTAATTAACATTACATATCTCTTGTCGTGTAATTAATACAACATTATGCATACTTTGACAATAAATAAAATAAAAAAAATGTCTTACTTGCTTTCCTGGGTAAATAAAGGTTAAATAAATGTAAAAAAATAAAATTGAAAACAGATACCGATATTTTCCGATATCACATTTTTATGCCAATATCGGTAGGCCGATAATATCGGACATCCCTAGTATTAGTATCATTAATTGACAACTATGCTCAATGAGTTCACCCACGGAACGGTTGTTGGGACATTGATTCCGCACGGACGTTATACGTTGTTGCACTTGCTATCCAGGTGCTCCGGTTCAGTTAGCTAGTAGCAGAGGCTCTGGCTAGTAGTAACGTTTATGTTGTGATTTTTAATGCACAATAAATATTCAACATTCTCTTTTGAGACTCCCCCTCAGACACTTATCCTTTGGCACTAAAAGCTAAATTGCGTGCGAGAGGTCGATCAGTGACCACACTTAGGTTAGCCACGTTAGCGTGAGCTAGATGGAAAGACAATGTAATGTTACTGGTGAAAAAGTGATTTACCTTGGAATACTCCTTTGCCAACTTGCTGTACTTTGCTTGCAGGTCTGCAGCCATTATTGCTGGATTATGAATAGCCACAACTTTAGCCAAGGTAATGTTAAGCTAAAACTAGCTTTTCGGTTAGCTCTTCAGCTAGCTAATAACACCAGCAAGTGAACACATCAGAGCTCCCCATCACACCGCTCTGTCGGGACGATGGCATTTAAGAAAGTATCTGCTGTTAAAATGACAAACAACATTGACACTTTAATTCACGGTCGATTAAAAACACGTTTGTTTTATAATGCTCACTCTCAGCAGGAGGATACCGCACGTGTTGTTGATAAATTACGTCATATGGTATCGGAGCATAGAATTGACGTGTACTCGCCGATACCGATACCAGCATTTTAGGCTGTATCGGAGGCATTACCGATACTGGTATCGGAACAACTGTATACCTGTATTATTACTACAACTTAGGGCTGGGCGATAAAACGATAACGATAATTATCACAATATATTTTAATAATCGATATCGATTGATAATTAAAAAAAATATCAATACAATTATTTTCCTTTTTTTTTTGTGACCTGCAACAGGGCAGTTTTAAAACCAGAGACAGTGGACAGACTTGTCTTTTTTGCCTGCAACTTAAAGTAATGGCTTTGCTTGTCCAAATGACAATACTGACCAAATTGAGATTTATTTTTCTCTTGTCCATTTATTTTGTTTGCTTTCTCATTTAAAATACAGTTTGAAACCGTCTGTACACAGTAGGCTATGTGTGCTAGCAGAGCTAGTCTCCAGTCGCGAGTCACGGTGCACATGTGCGGTGGTTTGTCCACCAAAAAAGCACCAAAAGATAGAAAAGAAACTAGCAGAGCCAGAACTGTTCAACTCCCCTGGAGCCACAGCCAGCAGAGAAGCCTGTTTACTTTCACTTTCAAACCAGCTGCAGCCTGAGAACTGGAGTGTGAGGGGCTGTAACACTAAAGATGACGGCAACGACAAAGAATTGCTGCAAAATAAAGATAGATCTGTTGTTAAAAAAAAATATATATATTTTTTTTTAATACTTATAACAATATTGATAATTAGCGATATCGAGTGATATGATATCGTTATCGATATCGTTATCGTGATATCATTTTTGACCATATCGCCCAGCCCTACTACAACTCTGTACATACATCTGATTAGCACTATTACTCAGTAGTACTAATTTATATATTTTATACCCAGTTTAATCACCTGTACATTATATATTACCATTGCACTTTACATTTACATTTAGTCATTTAGCTGACGCTTTTATCCAAAGCGACTTACAAGTTCTGTACGACAAGTCATCACTTTACTGTTACATTTGCACTCCGGTTAAATGACAAACTTCTTTTTGTTTTACTGTACAATAAATTCAAATCTAATCTAATCTACATTTTCTAGATCTACATAGATCTACATAGTCAGTCAGAGGTCAGACTCACGTGTTTGGGTTGGATCTCGATGCGGCGGACTAGCTCTGTGTTCTCCCAGTCGTAGAAGGCCAGGCCGCTCAGTGACCTCACGCCCAGCAGGAAGCCTCCGTAGATACCTGCAGGAGACAGATGGACAGTGAGCCCGATACACAGAACCCCCTGTTCAACAAACCCTCCAAGAACCACACCCTGGTCCAGTTTGACATGGTCTCCAATTCTGTCCAATCCGAGCATGATCACATGGCTCGTTTGTTTACACGGTTTATTTGTCTCATATTTTAATTATTTAGTTAATTATATTGTTTACAGTTTCCCCCCCCCCTCATATTTCTATATTCAGATCTAATTGTATTGACTATATTGATATGAATAGTCTTTCTACTATTACCCTGACCATACCTGTACCTCCCCTCCCCCCTGTACTGCTATGACACCCAAATGTCCCCAAGGGATCAATAAAGGAATATCTTATCTTGTAACATGGGAAATGTGAAACAAAACCCAACCAATGAAAGTGCAAAGAAAGAGAGTTTAAACTCCACCACTGATTTGACCGTTTCAAAACAAACATACAGTAGGCAATGTTCCCTCAAATTTATTTTCGGTCTGAGCAAACACTCAAACCTCCTGAGCAGACATCAGCAACTACTGAGCAACATACGTCACCTGCCGATTAACCGGTTAGTTGATAAGTGGCGGTTTGTAAACGTATAGTCTAACGGGCGCACGTTAGAGGGAACATTGACAGTAGGTGTAAAAAAGATAACACTATTTACTTTCAGCTCCAAAGTCTGGCTTGAAGGTCTTCTTCTCCTTGAAGTTCTTGAAGATCTTCACCACACTGTTGCTCTCCCTGATGGCATATCTGTGGAGAGAGACACAATGTTTGGTGCTCAATTGGCTGATCTTGTGTGTGTATGTGCATGCGTTTCGTGTTCAACGTTAAACTATTGTGCAACCTTATACTGTACTTTAGGGCTGACCCCTATTAGTCGAATAGTCGACTAATCGGTCGAAAGGAGCCGTAGTCGACCAGCCAACCTCTTAGTCGAATACAAAAAAAAAAAAATAATAACAATTAAAAAAAAATTTAATCATTCTTTCCAAAAGAAAAGAGGCATAGAAGCGTGGCTAACGCTAATGGCACGCATACCAGAGGCTAACTGCCGAAAACAGGCACAGAGGCACTGAAATCCTCTGTGCCTGTTTTCTTAGGCAGTTAGCCTCTGGTATGCGTGCCATTAGCGTTAGCCACGCTTCTAGGCCTCTTTTCTTTTGGAAAGAATGATTTAAAAAAATTTATACAGGAGCTCTCTGAACTGATTTCACTATGTGTTACCGGATATGATAAGGTGATCCTAAATGGAGACTTGAACATCCATTTTAATAAGAAAACAGACTTCAAAACTATAGAACAAAAAAATCTACTGGATAGCTTTGACCTAACACAGCATATAACAAATGCAACTCACAGGCTTGGGAATACATTAGACTTAGTTATAACAACAACTGGGCTAAGCATAAACAATTTCTCAATAACTGAATTACCTCTCTCCGACCATCACTGTATATTTTTTGATACTCAAATAACCCTTACTAAAACAAAAAAATAAATCATAGTTCAAAAGAGGCTCCTAAACGACAAGGCTGAATCAAAGTTCATTGATCTTATCAGACTACATGAACCACACAATCATGACAGCTCTCTAAATGAAATGGTAGAAAATCTCAATGATGCACTGTCATCTGTATTAAATTCTGTCGCCCCACTAAAAACGAAAAAGAAGAAAACCAGAGCCTCGCCCTGTTTGAACTATAGTACGGTCAACAAAGAAAAAAGGAAATGTCGTGCAGCGGAGCGAAAATGGAGAAAAACAAAAACCACCATATGCTGTGATTTATACAAAGATGCTTTAACTGCTTATAATAAAACCATCCGCTTAGCAAGGAAAGACTACTTCTCTAAAATCATTACAGAAAACGCTGGAAACTCCAGAATCCTTTTTTCCACTATTAATGTACTACTCAACACTGCCCCTACACCTCCTCAGTCATCAACGGTTAAGTGTGAAGAACTTGCACTATTCTTTAACAACAAAATAACCTTGATCAGGGCCAGCATTACTCATGATGGAAATAAAGCTGATTGCAGCAAACCGCGCAATGTAACCATGAGAAGATTCACATGCATCACATTAGATGTACTCTGCAAAACTGTCTCAGAATTTCATTGTATACTTGTATGCCGTGACAAATAAAACTCTTGACTTGACTTGACTTGAATGTAACTCCTCCACCTCAGACATTGACCCTATACATACAGCTTTCTTCAAACAGGTGTTTCAAGCCCTGTGCTAGATATCATAAACACTTCCTTTAGAACTGGTATTTTCCCAAATGCCTTTAAAACAGCAGTTGTAAAGCCATTACTAAAAAAAACCTAACTTGGATAGTAATGTAATGGCAAATTATCGTCCAATATCCAACCTACCATTCATTAGTAAAGTACTTGAAAAGATAGTTTCAGTTCAAATAAATTCCTTTCTTGAAGAAAACAACATCTTAGAAGAATTTCAGTCGGGATTCAGAAAATATCATAGCACTGAAACTGCCCCCACCAAAATAATCAGTGACCTCAGGCTAAACTCTGACGAGAATAAGATCTCCATCCTTATCCTGCTAGATCTCAGTGCAGCATTTGATACAATCGATCACGATATTCTAATCGATCGTCTTGAAAACCATGTCGGTTTCTCAGAACATGTGCTAGGCTGGTTTAAAACATACATCAGAGGGAGGAAATTCTATGTTAAACTAGGAGATCACATGTCTGATATATACGACAACAACTATGGAGTTGCACAAGGGAGTTGCTTAGGTCCTTTACTCTTCTCCCTTTACATGTTACCGCTGGGTGATCTCATCAGAGAACATAATGTAGATTTCCATAGCTATGCGGATGATACACAACTGTACATATCTGCTGAACCAAATGATACAGCGATTAGCTCCATTACAGACTGCTTACTGGCAATAAATAAATGGATGAGTAAGAACTTCCTGAAACTAAACGAGAACAAAACTGAAATTCTAATTATCGGCCCCAAAACTAAAAAAGAAACATTAATAAAGAACCTGGGAGGACTAACCCCTTGGATCAAATCTGAGGTCACTAGTCTCGGGGTTATCATAGATTCAGAACTGAACTTCAATTCTCATATTAGCAAAGTGACGAAAACATCGTTCTTCCATCTCAGAAATATAGCAAAAGTACGACCATTTATTAATCAGAACGATGCTGAGAAGCTAATTCATGCATTCATATCTAGCCGGTTAGACTACTGTAATGCACTTTTCACAGGTCTCCCTAAGAAAACCACAGAGAGGCTTCAGCTAATCCAAAACTCTGCAGCCCGACTGCTAACTAGAACCAAAAGGAGAGAGCACATTAGTCCAGTCTTAGCTGCTTTACACTGGCTTCCTGTAACATTTAGAATTGACTTTGAGGTCCTTCTCCTTACATACAAAGCTCTAAATGGACAGGGACCTAGCTACATCGCCAACACTCTAATAAATTACACACCAGCAAGAACACTGCGATCATCAGCTGCTGGACTACTAGAGGCTCCCAGAAACAGTCAAAAGAAGATCGGTAATGCAGCCTTTATCAACTATGCCCCAAAACTGTGGAACAAACTACCCCAAAACATCAGAGAAGCCAACTCGCTAGACATCTTTAAAAGACAGCTTCTTTTAAAGACATCTCTTTGCTCAGGCATTTCACTGTGGGGTAATGCAGGCAAATATTTGAAGATAGATATCTGCTACCACCTAGTGGCAAGGGGAAATATTATTATAGAAACATCAGGGATATCCTGACACAAATTGTACTTACCTGCACTATTCTTACCCTGCCTACTTTTATACACTGCCTATCAAATTCATGTGTCGGTTCTATGCTAATTTTATCTCACTACCTCCTACTGTATGCACTGTCATTTTAAGAGAACTATTTTATCACACTTTTGACTTCTTACTGATGACTATTTTTAAACTGAATCATTTTAAACTATTTTTATTATTTGTATTACTGAATCAAACTGTAAACAGAGAGCCTATTGGGATGCTAGATCCTAATGTGAAACACTGTGATTTACCATACCTTGCTATATTCTTGTCGGTTCTATGATGTTGGAGTGATGCTCTGTTGTTGTGAGCGACACACTGCTCTGTTGTTCTATAAGGTAACTTAGAACTGTACTGTGTAAAGAAACTCAAAGTGTTAAGAGCGATGGAAACTCAAAGTACTAAGAGCGATACACTGCTCTGTTGTTATATATTTTTCTTTATTGAACAATCTTATCACACTTTTTACTGTCCGTTCTATCTTATTATTTTTTAGCCTATTTTAAACTGAATCAAACCGCACTTTTTTACTTTATCTAATCTATTCTATTTTATTATTTGTATTGCTGAAGAACTGTAATTTGCCTAACCTTGCTACCTCTCTATCTCTTTGTATTTACATTTTTCAATTTTATGCTCGCTTATGCCTGTATTTTTTACTGTTGTGAAGCACTTTGAACTGCAACCTCTGTATGAAAAGTGCTATACAAATAAAGTTATTATTATTATTATTATTATTATTATTATTATTATTATTATTATTATTATTATTATTATTATTATTATTATTATTATTATTATTATTATTATTTCACCCATCTAATGAACACACTAGACTAGAGATGCATCCATCAGTGGACCAATTGCATGCTTTTGCAGAGGACAAGAAGCCTTCAGTCGACTCCTTCAGACATTAGGCACCCCCCACAGCCCAAATGGAATGATAAAAAAATATATATATATATTATACTTTTTCATTTTTATTTTTTTTATAGTCGACTAATAAGTCAACTATCTGCAAATTTCGTCCAATCATAGTCGACTATCCAAATCCTTAGTCGGGGACAGCCCTACTGTACTTAAATAAATAACTTATTTAGAATGTACCCTTGTGTTAGCTATTTAATTGAAATTATGTTTCAGGAAATTACAGCAAATGTCTCTTTATTGCACATTGTTTTGCCTCCCTCCAGACCACCCCCTAGTTGGGACTCAGCACCATCTCGTTTGGGGGAAAGCCCTGGTCTCCCCGGGTTGTTTGGACCAGGCTCAGAGAGCGACTGGAAGGGGTTCTGTGTGGTACTTACTCAGAGGAGTCGTGAGCCCAGGCGAACTCCTGCGCTGAGCCGAAGCTCTTGTTCCTCAGGGCCATGGCGGTGTAGATTATGTACTCTCCGTCTCCACACACCACCACAAACCTGCACACACAACATACACACCATAGAGTTAACCTGCACACACACAGACACACACAGACAACATACACACTACCACAAACCTGCACACACACACACACCAAAGAGTTAAAAGGCACCTATTGTGAAAATGGCCTTTTCCTGTGTGCTGCATTGTTGTTACCGAATGAAGAGTTGTCCCAACACTGAGAACATGTTAAATATGTTAAATATGTATAAGAGTCAAGCTGTGGTTAGCTAGGGTCCCTGCAGGCATTAGGGTTAGCTGTTAGCTGCTATGGTTAGCTGTACCTTCCATTGGGGTTGTGCTGGATGTTAAGAGTCAGGTTGTGGGGGTTAGCTGTACCTTCCATTGGGGTCGTGCTGGATGTTAAGAGTCAGGTTGTGGGGGTTAGCTGTACCTTCCATTGGGGTCGTGCTGGATGTTAAGAGTCAGGTTGTGGGGGTTAGCTGTACCTTCCATTGGGGTTGTGCTGGATGTTAAGAGTCAGGTTGTGGGGGTTAGCTGTACCTTCCATTGGGGTCGTGCTGGATGTTAAGAGTCAGGTTGTGGGGGTTAGCTGTACCTTCCATTGGGGTCGTGCTGGATGTTAAGAGTCAGGTTGTGGGGGTTAGCTGTACCTTCCATTGGGGTCGTGCTGGATGTTAAGAGTCAGGTTGTGGGGGTTAGCTGTACCTTCCATTGGGGTCGTGCTGGATGTTAAGAGTCAGGTTGTGGGGGTTAGCTGTACCTTCCATTGGGGTCATGCTGGATGTTAAGAGTCAGGTTGTGGGGGTTAGCTGTACCTTCCATTGGGGTTGTGCTGGATGTTAAGAGTCAGGTTGTGGGGGTTAGCTGTACCTTCCGTTGGGGTTGTGCTGGATGGTCTGGGGGTAGATCTCACAGCTGCCCATGTCTTTGACCGCCAGAGGAAGTCTCTCCCCGTCTTTGATCTCTGCGTCTCCCATGGCTTTCAGGTTGGCCTGCTGGACCTCGCTGTGTTTGGCCCAGATTATCTTACCATTGGCGTCCATGGACATGGCCGGCTCCTCACGACCCAGCTGAGAGAGAGAGAGAGAAGAGAACGAGAGAGAGAGAAGAGAACAAGAGAGAGCGAGAAGAGCACGAGAGAGAGAGAGAGAGAGAGAGAGAAGAGAACGAGAGAGAGAGAAGAGCACGAGAGAGAGAGAGAAGAGAACGAGAGAGAGAGAAGAGAGGGAAGAAGAGAGAGAAAGAAAGAGAGAGAGAAAGAAAGAGAGAGAGAAAGAGAAAGAGAGAGAGAGAAGGCTTCAGATTAACAGGCTGTTCAGAATTATTGCTCAATCAGTTAGCGGAGCTTTTTCTGAGCCAGGAACACTGCTTACCTAATGCACTGCCCAGTTTGTAAAGGTGTTTTACTACTGTGGGGTAGTTAGGCAGAGAAGTGCTAAAAGAGTAAATAAGAGTAGACTATTTTCCTGTGCCTATGGCACAGGGAGAATTAATTGGTTATTAAACTAGCTTTGTTAAATTTAGCGGCCATCAGGCTCCACAACCATGGACATGGACTGCTGCCAGCAGCTGGAGAAATAACGGCTGTAGAACTCCAGGGCCCTCATTTATCAACGTGTCTTACACACAGATATGTGCTTAACCTGTGCGTACGACCATTTCTAAGCAAAGAGTGGGATTCATCAATTTCAACTTGAACTTGACCTCGTGCTTATGTGTACGCACAGCTCGGAGCACACTTAGCTGACGCCCAGTGGTAGAATATATTATTAAAACAAGGAAATGAGCTTCTGTGCATTAGTTTCAACACTGGCATGTTCTGTATGAACCGTAATTCATTATAGTTCATTGTAAAATAGCAACAGTAGTGTAATTATGGTCAAAACCCTATAAATAGCATTTGGAATAATAGATCTTTCTCTCAGAATGAATGCAGCATGGTTTATATAGCGTTATCGGAATATACGGGGTGTACTGACTGACTGCGCTCCGCGTAGCTCAACTCGTTATTATTTTGCGCACAGACCGCAGAAAAACGGGAACGTTTTGATTATATTTAAAAGGCTTTACGTTAAACGAAACAAGTGGAATTTCGAAGCTGTAAGCAGAATACAAGTCATATGAACACCCACGATATAGTGTTCTTCCCCCTTTTTACTGTATAAGAAAGAATAAAAAACGCATTGCAATGACACCAGATAGTAGACAGACTATGTAAATATGATGATGGGATTCAAGTTCGCGTTTTTGTTGATCATAGGCATGCTGTCAGAGTATGATATCTTAATCAAACATTCTAGAACATTTGTCTCACAGATCATGTCATAATAGAACATAGGCTATGGCATGGTCCATCGTGATATTGTGTAGACTGTTATTACTGTACCAGTACCACCCATTGTGACAACAGCCTTGTGAGTCCCGCACACAAACATGATGGAATTCAAGTTCATGTATTGAAAGGCAGGCTACATCATACATGCAGTGAGATTCATTGTTCTTGTATATGCTCTCGTATTATTGTTTATATAGGCTACCCAATACTGACATCAAAATAGATTGTAGTATGCCTCTAGAAATCATATGCAGCAGGTAGAAGATTGACAGAAGATCCATCGCGATTTGGAATAAAATTGAGGAGAACTTTAATCCCTGGGTATTAATCAAACAACACGGGAAAAGGCAGTCATATTCCAGCACGGTCTTTATTGGTGTTTGCGCTGCCCAGGCAGCAATGGTTAATAGATATCATATCCGACATCACCGTAAGTGTACACGTCTGTCAGCCTGTCTCATAACCAGTGATGCCGGTAACGCGTTACTAAGTAACGCGTTATTGTAATCTGATTACTTTCCCCCGAAAATAGTAATCTAACGCGTTAATCTTTAAAAGCCAGTAATCTGATTGCAGTTACTTGTCCAAGTGGCTGTGCATTACTATTTCGTTACTATCTCATCATAAATTCATAATGCAGGCGGAATGCAGTATTTTATTTCGTTTTCGACAGTCAAAAATACATTTTGAGCTGTTTTTCTTTTGGGAGTGACGTAGTGTGGCAGTGAAAGGGTTACACAAGAATGTGTCCCCGCGGCGTGACTGGACACTGTCTGTGAGTGACATCTGCTTTGGTACAATCACATTCCCCATCCACCGTCTGCGAATCAGAGGCAGAGTAGGGCGGGTCTTCACAGCACGTCATGTGACATATGCGCCAATCGTGTGACAGCAGGGCTCCGTCGTCGGAGAATTCCACCCCAAAACGCTTGGCAAAATTAAAAGTGAGTTTCTGTTCAGACTTCCATCCCAAAACGCTCGTATAGCCTCAGTCACTACTTCACGTTAATATGCGGAGGAAACAAAATACTGTCTACCGCTAAAAACAGCACATCCAATTGCATTGAAAGCATCTGGAATCACAACACTGGGGGACCCTGATGTAAACAAGACAAAAGTCTTTCTCTGGTCTGCATCCCCTTAACAATTGTATGTATTGAGCTGTACTGTACTGTACCCATTCTGCAATCTGTTAATAAAGTTTTCATTCATTCATTCATTCATTCACTAGCCGACGCTTCGACTAGGTACAGGAGGACTCGGAGGCCAGCCAAACAGCAAAAGAGAGAGATTGTTTCTTTCCCTTTTGATTAATGTATATTTGATGGTGGCAGAGCAAAAGCTCTTATTTGCCAGATTTACAGTTAATTTACATGTTAAAGAGAGACTGATTGTATGTTTATAGAGACATTTATAAAAACAATTTAATAGTTACAGTTGATATAATTGAATAGTTCAGCCTGCATTTGTTAGATGTGAATGGATATACACTGGTTTTGTAAAACCACTGGCTGGCTGCTCTAATGCTGTGAGCATCATAGACTGTTGCTTTACCATACTTGATGGTACAGAAGCTGAAGCACTAGTTTAACAATTTACGTTATGTGCAGAGAAACAAGTTAAAAACTATTTATGCACTTTCAATAAAGCGTTTAAAAAAAAACGGTTGGGGGAACGACGACGACTTCGTAACCTAGTTACTTTCAAAGTAACTAAGTTACTCTGATAATCAAGTAATCAGTAAAGTAACTTGGATTACTTTTTAAAGGAGTAATCAATAATCAGTAATCGGATTACTTTTACAAGTAATCTGTGGCATCACTGCTAGGGATGGGTATCGTTAGGATTTTATCGATACTACTACTCCTATCGATACTGCTTAACGGTTCGGTACTTTATCGATACTCTTATCGGTTCTTTTTGATAATTTTTGTATGATTTTTATATTTGCAGTTGAGAGCATTGGTCATCTCCCTACAGTAAAGATTAGAAATGATTGAATTATTGTAAATTTGTGTGGAGTGGTGGGAATAGCTGCTTCAATAATAACTTATAACAACAACAGACAAGTTAGACAACTATGTATACAAAAAAAACGATATACACTGAATGATTAGTTGTTACCTAAAGTCCTTGGACTCCACTGTAGAGAACGGGTGCAGGCCTTTGACAACAAACTTTGTCACAGCCCTGTGACACTCGTTCACCCTATCCTCTGTCATCTTTCCTCTAGCTGCTAGGGAGAAAGGACTTTGGGTGTGGAGGTAGAGGGTCGAGGAGGATGTGTGGTGGGCTCACTGGGACACATTGGTGGCTGACCTCAGCTTGACGATCTATAAAAAGTTTTTAGATTGTAGTGTAGCTAAACAATTATTTTGTTTATTAGCCTATTTGTAATAATTCGTTATTAGCCTAGGAAACTCCGTATCTTGGCTTACCGGCTGCAGTGGATGCAGATGGACCACTGCGCGCAAGGCAGTCGAATACGGCGCATTTCTGCAAACTAATATAGTGTTTTGCAAACAAATGTTTTGATAGATTGCTCGTATTGCCACCCTTACTGGCAAATGTTTTGTTGCACTTGTGAACGCTTCGCTCTATCCGCCATCACGACTCAGTCCATGCAGAGCTGTCTGTGTCTGTGTGCAGCGCGCGTCAGCACGGAGACAGCGCTGAGATGCTTCCAGCTGCAGCACATCAGGTGTGCGGGGCTTGTATGTGCAGGGCTTGTAAGCGCTGCGGTCTGACGTGCTGCAGCTGCATACTATTGACAGCGCTTTCATTAAGGAGTACCCGTATGTATGTGTAGCGCGACTCGCGAGGAGTGTGTGTAATAATGACTCGCTGCGACTCGCTTCTCGTGCAGAGACAGAGAGAGGAGAGATCGTTCGCAACTTTTAAATAATAATAATAATAATAATAATTTCTCTAGAGTATCGATAGCAGTACCGAGGACGTCGGAGCTTATAAATACTCCGGTATTTTCTAATATAGTACCGGTTCCCGTTTAAAACCGGGGTCCGGGGGGCATCCCTAATCACTGCTCATAACACGCTTCCCTCGGCTTAGTCCATCTTTCCACATTTCATGGGGGTATTCCATTACCGTATATGGTTAATCGGGGCGGTTCTGGTATGCAAATACTTAAAACAGTGCACAAGCTCAAACATAGGATCAAAGTCATATTCATCATGACAGGTGTGCGTAGAACCTGCGTACACACGTGTGGTGAATCCCGCTTTTTCTGTGCGTGCACTGATTCTACATTCTGTGCTTACGTGTGGAAATAGAACACTTTCTACGCCACGTTGATGAATCAACGTTGCGTACGCACAGATATGTGCGTGACCCGTGCGTACAATCGTTTCTAAGCAAAGTGTGGGACTTATCACTTTGAACTTGTGCTTGACTTTGTGCGTATATCTACGCACAGCTCGGAGCATGCGTACCGGTAGAATATGAAGACTACAACGCGGAAATAAGCTTCCGTGCATTAGTTTCAACACTGGCGTGTTCTGTATGAACCGTAATTCATTATAGTTCATTGTAAAATAGCAACAGTAATGTAATTATGGTCAAAACCCTATAAATAGCATTTGGAATAATAGGTCTCTCCGAATGAATGCAGCATAGCGTTATCGGAATATACGGGGTGTACTGACTGACTGCGCTCCGCGTAACTCAACTCGTTATTATTTTGCGCACAGAACGCAGAAACACGGGAACGTTTTGATTATATTTAAAAGGCTTTGCCATAACGTTAAACGAAACAAGTGGAATTTCAAAGCTGTTAGCAGAATACAAGTCATATGAACACCCACGATAGTGTTCTTCCCCCTTCCTACTGTATAAGAAAGAATAAAAAACGCATTGCAAGGAGAACAGAGGTTATTTGTTGAGTTTATGTGTATTACAAAACCCTTGCAATAAATGTGTCTTAAATGAATGAAAAGCATAGATGCTCTGGATAGATACAGGTAGCATATATCGTGTGGGTGATATGACTTGTATTCTGCTTACAGAATTCCACGTATTTAGTTTTACAATGTCAAAGCCTTTTAATATAAATCAAAGCGTTCCCGTATTTCTGCAATCTATGCGCAAAATAATAACGAGTTGAGTTCTAACAAAAACGTATTACATGCTGGGTAGGCTGATAAGAGTAAACTATGATATGAATATGAATATGATATGATATAAGGTATACTGGTCCGTCCGCGAGGATAGCGAGGAGTCGGATAGCCATTAAATGCCATTTGAGAATATAGGCTATTAATGCAAAGCGACGGCTTATAGCCTATACATATTATTTAATGTTTTCATAAGCGTAAAGATACAACAGCTAGATTAATGATCAAGTTAGTTTACTGTGCAGGGTTCGCAGGGCTGTGCCATGTGCTATTATATATGTGCAAGTTACTGTTGCATAATGTAGGCTATGGCTGCTATTATATGTAATTCATATAGGCTACCTAATGCAGACAACGAAATAGATGCCTCTACAAATCATATTATAGCCAATCGAACTAGGGATGCACCGATATGAAAATTTGCCACCGATACCGATTGTTCAACTAACACAATCGGCCGATACCGATATTTGTGGCAAATTAAATTTTTTTTTTTGTAAATTATAATATTTTTTTTATGAAACTACTGTATATTTGTGTTACAAATTGTGCTCACCGATATGAACATAGGCCTCTTTACTTACTTAAAAAAAGGAAACATCAAGAAATAGCACCATCTCTCTCCCAGTATGGTCTGCCGGGCTGCAGCTAGATACTAGTTCTCCCAGTATGGTCTACCGGGCTGCAGCTGGATACTATTGTCTCAACCAGAGCTCTCAACCAATGAAATTTTGATTGACAGTCGATTCTGCCAATTACGTCACACACCGCTTGCACCCGCCTCTGCTGTTACCACCAATCGGCAAGCGCGTATACATTTTTTACTTCCGCTTTTGTCCGCCATTGATTTTGACGAGGTTTTCTACAACAACAACAACAAAGCGCGGCCGACGTTTAGCTTTTAGCTCCGCAGGATGACTAAATGAGGCATAATGATTTTACTGCAACGAATGTGAAAACAAAACCTTTCTATACATGTGTCTGATTGAAAACTTTATTAACAGATTGCAGAATGGGTAAAACTCAGGGCTCTATGAGCAACGGAAGGAACTGAGCTAGTATGAATGCTTGCTACGTTCGGGTAAATAATATGCTGATGTTATTGAACGTGTAACACTAACTATATAACGTTAATGCCACAAAACGAATGCATTTGTTAATCATAAGTAGTAACTTTGATGCAGTAGCTTGTGTGTGTGTGGGCCGGGGGCGGCGTTGATTGATTGATTGATTGAAAACTTTATTAACAGATTGTAGAATGGGTACAATACAGTACAGCTCAATACACACAATTGTTAAGGGGATGCAGACCAGAGAAAGACTTTCGTCTTGTTTACATCAGGGTCCCCCATTTTCAATTCATCAGGATTGTGCAGGTCGCGACGCGACTGAACTTTTTTTTGCCATTTGACGCGACACAAATTGATGGATATTTATTGGCTACTGCCATCGGCACATTCAAGCTTATCGGCCGATAGGCCGAGCCGATTGCAGTCAACAAGGCACTTATCGGCCGATACCGATACCCGACCGATACATCGGTGCACCCCTAACTCGAACACAACTAATAAAGGCATTCATATTCCAGCTAACGAACGGTCTTTATTAGTATTTTGAGCTGTCCAGGCAGAATGGACCTGTCTCAAAACCCTGCCCTCTTTTCTTGATCCTCCAATCACAGCTGTCGCTTTTTGTACGAGGAAGTCAGAGGTAAGCGACAGCTGTGATTGGAGGATCAAGAAAAGGGGCAGGGTTTGAGATAGGTCTATTGCAGCAATGGTCTTAGGGAGCCGTTGATATCTGACATCACCGTGTACAAGTCCGCCTTTTATTTATCTCATAAAACGGGTTGTGTCTTCTTGATTAGACAGCGCCTCCGTGAACAATCTCTCGTGAAGTTTCTCATAGTTCGCTCGGGTCAGTCCATTATTTCACATCCCATGGGGGGTGTTTCATTATGATAATCATTCACGGGCATTGACGGTAGAACAAAGAGGTATTTATCAACACGGAGGAGCGTAGGACCCGTGTACGCACGGTTGATAAATCCCAATATTTCTGTGCGTACACACATTCTAAATTCTGTGCTTACGTATGAAAATAGAACACATTCTAAGAATTGTTGATAAATGAGGGCCCAGAACTATTAGGAATGTCTGACCACTAAGTGTGTATACAGTGTGTATACCACTTACGCATAGTATACAGTGTATCCAGTATTCATACCCCTTCACTTTTTCCACATATTGTTATGTTACAGCCTTATTCCAAACTTTATTACATTTTGAACGACTGTAGTAGACTGAAGTGGCAGGACTCACCTTGATGATGATGCTGCCTTCATCGTAGCCCAGAGCCACGTTGTTGGAGCCCCTCAGGCCACAGACGCACCAGACGCGCTCCATGCCGTAGTTCAGAGTGCTCTCCAGACGGTAGGTACTGGAGTGCCAGATACGCACCGTGCCTAGAGGAAACCAGGAAACACTCACATTAGATATCTATATCAATATCTATATCTACAATATATCTAGGTGTGCATGTTTGTCTTATTTATATATTACTGAGTGATGTTACATTTAGCAGGTCAATATCACCACCTGTTGTTGCCTATTGTTCTTTGCCATGTTGTCATTATTTGCAGCATGTATATTTAATGCTAAATGCAGCACCTTTGTCTTTCTGGACAACATAGGTCATTTTGGTTATTAATTTTATTTAATAAACCTACATTTACATAAAGCAAGCATATCTGTCCACTCCCATGTTGATAAGATTGTCAAACACTTGAAGGTGTGTGTGTGTGTGTGAGTGTGAGTGTGTGTGCTCACCATCCTCTGATCCAGTGATAATGATTGGCAGTTCTGGGTGAAAACTGACACAAGACACGTTCTGGGCGTGT
Source organism: Notolepis coatsorum (assembly GCF_963971535.1). Classification (NCBI taxonomy): domain Eukaryota; kingdom Metazoa; phylum Chordata; class Actinopteri; order Aulopiformes; family Paralepididae; genus Notolepis; species Notolepis coatsorum. The sequence goes on from NC_140177.1 coordinate 37,372,140, forward strand.
CCTTCCAACGTCTGGACACACGTCTTATTCTACAGGATGGACACAGAGGGCAGGAGACAACATGTTTGAGAGTCTGGACACAAATCTTATTACAGGATGGACACAGAGGGCAGGAGACAACATGTTTGAGAGTCTGGACACAAAATTATTCTACAGGATGGACACAGGGCAGGAGACAACATGTTTGAGAGTCTGGACAAAGAAGTTTCTAGTGTGTTTCTGGTCTGTTTCTAATGTGTTTCTGCCTGGTGTGTTTCTAGTGTGTTTCTGGTGTTTCTAACTTTCTAGTGTGTTTCTGGTCTGTTTCTAATGCGTTTCTGGTGTGTTTCTAGGGTGTTTCTATTGTGTTTCTGGTGTGTTTCTAGGGTGTTTCTAGGGTGTTTCTAGTGTGTTTCTGGTGTGTTTCTAACTTTCTAGTGTGTTTCTGGTCTGTTTCTAATGCGTTTCTGGTGTGTTTCTAGTGTGTTTCTGCCTGGTGTGTTTCTAGGGTGTTTCTAGTGAGTTTCTAGTGAGTTTCTAGTGAGTTTCTAGTGTGTTTCTAGGGTGCTTCTAGTGAGTTTCTGGTGTGTTTCTGGTGTGTTTCTGGTGTGTTTCTAGGGTGTTTCTAGTGTGTTTCTGGTGTGTTTCTGGTGTGTTTCTGGTGTGTTTCTGGTGTGTTTCTAGGGTGTTTCTAGGGTGTTTCTAGTGTGTTTCTGGTGTGTTTCTAGTGTGTTTCTGGTTTGTTTCTAGTGTGTTTCTGGTGTGTTTCTGGTGTGTTTCTGGTGTGTTTCTAGTGTGTTTCTGGTGTGTTTCTGGTGTGTTTCTAGTGTGTTTCTAGTGTGTTTCTGGTGTGTTTCTGGTGTGTTTCTAGTGTGTTTCTGGTGTGTTTCTGGTGTTTCTGGTGTGTTTCTGGTGTGTTTCTAGGGTGTTTCTAGTGTGTTTCTGGTGTGTTTCTAGTGTGTTTCTGGTGTGTTTCTGGTGTGTTTCTAGTGTGTTTCTGGTGCGTTTCTACCTGGTAGTCCCAGATCTTCACCAGCCGGTCGTCGGCTCCTGAGATCAGGTAGGGCTTGTCTCCTCCGCTGTAGTAGTCGATGCAGTTCACTCCCTTCTCATGTCCCTCCAGGGTGAAGTTAGGAGAGGAGGAGCCCAGCTGCCACACCTGACAACAGACACAAGACAAGTCACTAACCAGCTGCCACACCTGACAACAGACACAAGACAAGTCACTAACCAGCTGCCACACCTGACAACAGACACAAGACAAGTCACTAACCAGCTGTCACACCTGACAACAGACACAAGACAAGTCACTAACCAGCTGTCACACCTGACAACAGACACAAGACAAGTCACTAACCAGCTGTCACACCTGACAACAGACACAAGACAAGTCACTAACCAGCTGCCACACCTGACAACAGACACAAGACAAGTCACTAACCAGCTGTCACACCTGACAACAGACACAAGACAAGTCACTAACCAGCTGTCACACCTGACAACAGACACAAGACAAGTCACTAACCAGCTGCCACACCTGACAACAGACACAAGACAAGTCACTAACCAGCTGCCACACCTGACAACAGACACAAGACAAGTCACTAACCAGCTGCCACACCTGACAACAGACACAAGACAAGTCACTAACCAGCTGTCACACCTGACAACAGACACAAGACAAGTCACTAACCAGCTGTCACACCTGACAACAGACACAAGACAAGTCACTAACCAGCTGTCACACCTGACAACAGACACAAGACAAGTCACTAACCAGCTGTCACACCTGACAACAGACACAAGACAAGTCACTAACCAGCTGTCACACCTGACAACAGACACAAGACAAGTCACTAACCAGCTGTCACACCTGACAACAGACACAAGACAAGTCACTAACCAGCTGTCACACCCGACAACAGACAAGACTCACTATTGGTGGCCTTACTGAGCCCCCAATAGAAGGTATTTATATTTACTAGAAGGTAAATATTGGACCGTGTCTTACAGGTTGGAGGTGTTCTGAACATTTTGACATGAAACAAATTAATGGGAGCGGATACAGATGACTGTTGGCCAAAAACACCTCTCCCGGAGTTTTAAGCTAGGCTAGTGGTCCGTATCCGCTTCCATTGATTTGCGCTAAGCTAGGCTAGCTTGCAGCCGGACAGCTTTCTACTGAACGCTGGAGAAGACCGTAAGGACATTTTCCACAATGTCTTCCTTCATTGGAATATCACTGGCGGTACCTTGATGGTCCTGTCCAGGGAGGCGCTGGCAAACTGGTTGTTGTCTTTGGGGTTGATGACGATCTGCATGACATAGTGGGTGTGGCCTTCAAACACCTGGCTGCACGACCACTTCTTCTCCCAGTCCCACAGCTTGATCAGCATGTCGTCTACACACACACACACACACCAGTTTGAATGTTTATTACAACTCCAGAAATTCTTCTTTAAAATACACAATAAGTGGAAGACTTTCCACTTAAAACTCAAAATTAGACTATTTATTAGCTGCCACTACAACATGAGACCATTTATTAGCTGCCACTACAACGTGAGACTATTTATGAGCGTACCGCTGCTGGTCAGGATGTAGGGCTGTGTGGGGTGGACGGCGATGCATCGGATGTAGTCAGAGTGGGCCTCGAACATGTGGACCCGCTCCAGGGTGTTGTAGTTGAACACCCTGATCTGCATGTCGTCCTGCACAGACACAATACAGGTTGCACGTTATAACTAGGGATGGGTACCTTTCACATTTGAACCGATACCGGTACCTGTGAATCGATACCGGTACCCAACGGTACCTTTTTTCGGTACTTTAGTCTCAAGAAATTTAATTTGCCTACCTCAGTCGTAAAAAAAAATATCCAAACTTCAAATAACTACAATTTCAACAGTTTTTGGCTTGTCATTGCTCCGACTGCTTTGTTGTTGAATCAAGTCAAATCCTAGGTAAGCATATATTGTGCGTGTGAACGTTGACATGAAAAGAAAAAAGTAAAAAAAAAAAAAAAAAAAAATTAATAAAAAAGATTTTTTTTTATTTTTTTTTTGGTTTCTCACTTGATTCGATACTCGGTAGTACCGACGTGTTTCGGTTCGGTACATCAAAAGTACCGAATTCGGTACCCATTCCTAGTTATAACATCAACCCAGAGAGTCAATTACATTACATTCAAATGTTAGGGTTAGGTCTGACTGTCTTCACGTTAGGTCTGACTGTCTTCACGTTAGGTCTGACTGTCTTCACGTTAGGTCTGACTGTCTTCACGTTAGGTCTGACTGTCTTCACGTTAGGGTTTGGTCTGATTGTCTTCACATTAGTGTTAGGTCTGACTGTCTTCACATTAGAATAGATCTTTATTTGTCATTGTTGGTACAACGAAATTTGTTAGGAACATCACCACTGGCATACAACATAAGATATAACATGTGCAAAATAATAATGTCAATAATAATAGTAATATAGTAATAAAGTAATAAAGTATCAGTGTCCCAATGTCCCAATATATAACATAACATCATTGTCCCAAGTGCATTTAGTGCTTGTGCAAATAAATTAATAAATATAAATATTTCAGTCCAGTGAGTTGATGGAAGGAGGGGGGGGGGGGGGGGGGGGGGGGGGCGTTGACTTGCAAAGGATGAAGTATTGTATAGTGCAGCAATGCAAGTCCGGTTCACAGTTATTGTTGTAATGTGGGAGTGGGAGTTATGTCACCGGGGGTGGGATGCGGGGGGGGGCAAGTTGATGTTCGTCGTTGAGCAGCCTGACAGCCCGTGGGTAGAGGCTGTTGGTCAGTCTGCTGGTTCCGGACTGGATGGATCTGTACCTTCGACCAGAGGGCAGCAGTTGAAAGAGATGGTTTGCTGGGTGGTACTGGTCTAGTAAGATGTTATTTATACGCCGTAGGCAGCGGGAGGTAAAGACTGTGGAGATATCTGGGAGGCTAGCTCCAGTGATCCTCCTCGCAGCCTTGACCACTCTGTGGAGGGCCTCCTTCTCTGCCCTGGTGCAGCCAGTAAACCACACCAGTAGGCCGTACGTGAGCACACTCTCTACTGCGCAGTGGTAGAAGTTGGCCATCAGTCCCTGTGGGAGTTTAGCCCATTTAAGCTTCCTAAGATAGAAAAGGCGCTGCTGTGCTTTGCCCACAGCAGAGGCAATGCTGACCCCCCAGGACAGGTCATCAGACATTGTCACGCCCAGAAACTTAAATTTTGAAACCCTCTCCACCTCCTCATTCCCGATGAGGAGTGGAGAGTGGCTGAGGTCACCAGTCCTGCGGAAATCGATGATCATCTCCTTGGTCTTCGTGGGGTTGAGAGCAAGGTTATGACCATCGCACCACTCCACTAGTTGCTCAACCTCCCTCCTGTATGAAGTCTCATCATTCCCTCTGATGAGGCCAAGCACTGTTGTGTCGTCTGCACATTTTACTATGAGGTTAGATGGAGAGGAGGAACAACAGTCGTGTGTGAAAAGTGTGTAGAGAAGTGGGCTGAGTACACACCCCTGAGGGGCCCCGGTGCTAATGGGAAGGGTGGGGGATGTGTGCTTGCCAATCCTGACATGTTGTGTGCGATTTGTGAGAAAGTCCAAGATCCAGTTGCATAGTGTGGTGTTCAGTCCGAGTTTGTGCAGTTTACTGTGAAGCTTGTTGGGTAGAATGGTGTTGAAAGCTGAACTGAAGTCAACAAAAAGGAGTCTACCATATGTGTGCCTGTGCTCTAGATGTTCCAGCAGAGTGTGCAACACAATGGCAATAGCATCCTCTGTTGACCTGTTCTTCCTGTAGGCAAACTGGTTGTGGTCTAATGATGGCGGTATGGAGGCTTTTATGTGTTTCATGACTGTCTTCACGTTAGGGTTAGGGCTGACTGTCTTCATGTTAGGGTTAGTTAGGGTTAGGTCTGACTGTCTTCACGTTAGGGTTAGTTAGGGTTAGGTCTGACGTTAACACTCACAGCTCCAGTGATGACCCAGTTTTTTCTGGCCACAAACTTGGAGGCTCTGACTGGGAGGTCGCAGACCTCGAAGGTCTTCACCAGCGTCTGGGAAACACAACGTAGCAGCTTGTTAAGTACAGGTAAAAGAAACCATAGATGTACAACCAACACCGACATATACGCACACAAAGACACACAACTCCAAATGTTACGGTTTCTTTCTTTTGTAATGTATTTTGAAGTCAGGAGCGGCGGTTCCTTCCTACCTGCGTCTCGTGGTTCCAGACGCAGACACTGCCGTTGTAGAGACTGGCCAGCATCCATGGCTCTGTGGGGTGGAGGTCCACGCTCTTCACTCTGTCTGACCGCGCCGTCAGCCTCCGCTTAATGTCCAGCCTGAGAGGCTGAGAGACGTGAGGACAGATGTCATTATAAAAACTGGGTCCGAGCTGTTCCCTTAGTTAGCACTGTTCCCTAGTAGCAACACAACAACACAGTGGTCAGCACTGTCGCCTAGCAACGCAATGAGTGGTCAGCACTGTTCCCTAGCAACACAATGACAGTGGTCAGCACTGTTCACTAGCAACACAATGACAGTGGTCAGCACTGTTCCCTAGCAACACAATGAGACAGTAGGGCTGGACGGTATGGTCTAAAATGTATATCAAGGTATCATTTGAAGCGTAGACGGCAACGGTATATATCATGGTATATTCATTTATCTTAAAATGTCTATATAAATGCTTCTGAAGGGGTAAAACACTGGCAGCTATTACTGTACTCTTGTATTACTAGGACATATTTCACATAGTACAGAGGTATTTTAAGAACATTTATTGTGCAAAACTGCAATAGAAAAATGCAAAACCTTTTCTCAAGTTACAATCAAATCAAGCGGCATAAAGTGAAAATAAAAACTACAGCAGGACAGGAGGTTTCTTTCCCTCAAACAACTCAAACACAATACAACTCCAACATAACTTAACTTTAGTGTACATGTTTGACAACGTAGAGAGAGAGAGAGAGAGAGAGAGAGAGAGAGAGAGAGAGAGAGAGAGCGTGATGTAATAGGTTTGAGTTTGAGGTTTGAGCGTCCTAAGATGATGTCACACCAGGATTGTCAACACACAGAGTTGGAAACAGGAGCAGCCCCGATGGATAAAGCGATATAAAGAAACAAATAGCCAAATAAATGTGAAGTTATCTTTGAACCTCTGTTGTCAAGCCTCGTCAATATATAGTATATAGTCCAGTCACTCAGTCAGGAAAATATGTTGTCACTTCCTTTATACCGCCTGTCACACTGCTGTGCCAACACAACACATGACAGCTGGTACTAATGTTGACTGATAGTTATATAGTCTACTGTCCTTTGCTTGTCCCCCATGTCCATGTGAACTGTAGGTCTGTTTGATTGATTGATTGCAAATGTACAGATTGCAGAATGGGTACAATACAGTACAGCTCAATACACACAATTGTAAACTTTCGTCTTGTTTACATCAGGGTCCCCCATTTTCAATTTATCATAACATACATGACATACAGGTACAGTACTGTTACATCGCGACATTTATGACATACCAGATCTACAAATATACAGTACTGTTTGTGAATACAAAAAAAATGTCTAAAAAATTGAGTATATACATTTGAGGGGGAAGAAACAACTGTACATTGGAGGGGGTTGGGTTTGGGACATTTACAGTTGGTACAGTAGTGCTGTGTTTGCTGATGTGTGCATTTTGCATTTGGCTTATAAAATGTTTTACATGATTATGATTTGGCAGCAACTCAACTCCCCTGAGCATTTCACTGAGCTGTAATTAACACAACACAATGATTCAGTGTCCCTGATGACATCACCGGTGAGTGACCCCATATTCGAATTATGTTACTCTCAATAAACTGTCAAACTAAATGAATCAGCGCAGTGTCCCTTTAACGTTGGTGCATGCCTATGTATGACCAAAACGTCTACAGTGTATTATTAACGTAGTAAAGTATATGAGAGCATCCTTTGACAACAGGGACGTAGCAGCAGCACTTAGCTAGCTTTGGTAGATCAGCTTAGCCAAGATAGACGCTAGCTTGTTGACGTTCATTCCGCTGACGTTTCTTCATTCATATTATTCTAGACGAGCGAACATTTAACGTTACTTTCTTCCTAAATCTGACCACATCTTCGTCATAATACCCCAGTTAACGAATGGCCACACTAGCTGGTTGTATTTAGACACAGAGAGACCAGTGTTACTAACGGGCCGGTGAGGCTAACTAGCCGCTAAGCTAGCGAGACTGCTTCACTGACATAATTCTAATTCTGAAGACATTATGAATAACACGGGACTCGTGTCCACTCTACTGTAACACGTCCACTTACCATGTTCTGTCCCCGGTCGACGCTATGAGGTGAATAGAGTGTGAATAGTCTTATGGGGGGCGTCCGAATACTGCGATCTGTGGACAGTGTCTCTGGACACGGATTGCTAACTGACGTGGAACTTCCTGAAACGTGATCTCGCGTGTGTTCCTGTGTGTGTGTGGGACTGGAAACGATGACGCGCCACTTCTAGGTCGTTTTAGGTCGTGGAGGTTTGATTGATTGATTGATTGATTGATTGATTGATTGATTGATTGATTGATTGATTGATTGAAAACTTTATTAACAGATTGCAGAATGGGTATAAATACAGTACAGCTCAATACACACAATTGTTAAGGGGATGCAGACCAGAGAAAGACTTTCGTCTTGTTTACATCAGGGTCCCCCATTTTCAATTCATCAGGACATATATGACATGATGACATCTGTATGTCATGTATGTCATATATGTCCTGTCTCCTGATGAATTGAAAATGGGGGACCCTGATGAAAACAAGACGAAAGTCTTTCTCTGGTCTGCATCCCCTTAACAATTGTGTGTATTGAGCTGTACTGTATTGTACCCATTCTGCAATCTGTTAATAACGTTTTCAATCAATCAATCAATCAATCACATACAGATAGACAGTACTAGACAGTGATGACCTGCAGGAGGGAGGGATACACGTTTATATGTCGTCTGTAGACTCAAATATTTATTCAAATTGCATATACTGTGAGAGATAGTATACAACATACAATTTTCTTTTAGTTTTTAGTGGCAAAATAAAGAAATAATAACTTTGTCACAGTAATTTCCTGTAATCACTTGACCCGCTATAATCCATTATAATCTATCATGGAAAACGGCCTTTTGAACCTCAGAGATGATTATAATAAATAGCAGAGAACTCTGGCGCAACTGTGGCCGCATTGAATTCCTAATGTGGCACACTCATCGAGTCATCGCCCTTTGGCTTTGGGTTAAAAACTCACAAGTCCCAAACGGAAAGAATAATCCAATTTCACATGGTTGTAGTTGAGATGTGGGGCAACATTTTGATGCAAAAAACTTGTTGTTGGCTCCTGGGGAGTAGACATTTGAATGAAAAACACAGATGCCATTTTGACAGGCTTGATTGATTGATTGATTGATTGATTGATTGATTGATTGATTGATTGATTGAACATTTTATTAACAGATTGCAGAATGGGTACAATACAGTACGGCTCAATACACACAATTGTTAAGGCGATGCAGACCAGAGAAAAACTTTCGTCTTGTTTACATCAGGGTCCCCCATTTTCAATTAATCATAACATATATGACATACAGGTGCATATATGACATACAGGTTGTATATGTAGCCGGTCCAACGCTGAACCTGCCACTATTTCGACCATGCCTTGAGTGGGAGTCGAACCCCGGGCGTCCGCACCGGGGCCAGCAACACAAACCGTTGCGCCAAGAAAGGAATTCCTCTCTAAGCGCTCAGTTTGGATGCCTCTGGGGAGTGAGTTTTACTTCTATGTGCCGTAGTCACACTATCGCGGCACATATCCGTTACATTCACCCCCCCTAAACTCACACCACCCAAGGCATCCGGGTCACGGCACCACTGTAGCCGGTCCAACGCTGAACCTGCCACTATTTCGACCATGCCTTGAGTGGGAGTCGAACCCCGGGCGTCCGCACCGGGGCCAGCAACACAAACCGCTGCACCAAGAAAGGAATTCCTCTCTAAGCGCTCAGTTTGGATGCCTCTGGGGAGTGAGTTTTACTTCTATGTGCCGTAGTCACACTATCGCGGCACATATCCGTTACATATAGTATGTACATTACACAATGTACAGGAATTGTGCTATTGTGTACGCACAGGGGTTGGTTACAATTTAAGTAGTTGTTTACCAATTGAAAGTATCGTCTGGGACTTTGGCTTTTTGTGAGGGAAGTGGCCCGAAAATGTAAGGAGCCGAAACATATATGGGTCCACTTATTCAATCGGCCTGATATTTGATGGGAGCAGAGTTGAGCGTAATTAACCGTTGTGTTGCCACAAACTTCATAATAGAGTTGGTGCCATGTATAGTGCAGTCGTGGGTGAAGAGGGAGTACAGAAGGGGGCTCAGTGGGACAGGGTGAGGGTGGAGGAGGTGAGATTGTTCATCCTAATGAACTGGGTTCTGTTAGTTAGGAAGTCAAGTATCCAGTTGCAGACGGAGGGGTTGATGTCGAGGTCCTTAACTTTCCACAATGTTTGGAGATGATTTAGGAGGGAATGATCATGGTGTTGAATGCTGAGCTAAAGTTGACTATATATCTCTAGTAGAAAGCAAGGTAGGCCTCAGGCGAGGTAATTTTAATAAAAATGGTTTTGCATTCATAAAATAGCCTCTAGGGGGCGATACGTTGAACCAACTTCAAGAAACCACCAGGACAGCTGATGGACTAAAAAACCTGAGGCTAATTAAAGATGAAAGTGCTTGATATGAGGAGGATATGATGTTGAGTCAGTAGACCTACTTTCACACAGCCTACTTTAATGTCGGGGGATGACAGTGGCTCAGGAGGTAGAGCGGTAATCAGAAGGTCCCTGGTTCCATTCCGACTCCATCCGGCAGCATATTGAAGTGTCCTTGAGCAAGACACTTAACCCCCTAACTGCTTTCGATGAGCAGGTCGGCACTTTGCATGGTCGCCTCTGCCGTCTGTGTGTGAATGTGTGAGTGAATGGTTGAATGTGAGACATAAATTGTAAAGCAATTTGGATAAAAGTACTATATATATGCAGTCCATTTACCATTTACTTTCACTTGAGTATACTTTTGTATTGAGGACTTTTACCGTTATCAGAGTAGACTAGGTACTATTCTATCAGGGTGTTTTTTTCATGTAATCTGTAATCTGTTGTCTGAATGATTTGAGGGAAAATGTGGTTCTTTTGACAGATATCACGATATGATTCACAATATTAGAGCGGATGACAATTGTTGTGTTGTCATCTTTTTTTTTATTTCCATTGATGTGATTTATAGGCTGCGGCTTCAACTCTCAAACCTCTGGACCCTGTCTATCAGTCTGCCCTCATGTTTATTACTGGTGACAGATATGATACTGTGTCCTTCATGAAAAGGTTGGATGACCTTCTCTGGTTGAAAGGCGTTTAATAGGCGTAGCTATAATTTTATTTTATTATTTCTAAAGGCCTTATTGGTAAAGCTCCCCCTTACATCACAACACTGTTGGAATGGAATATTGGAACCTATTTTACATGTTCAAATTAATTAGGTTCTTAGGGTTCCTCCAGTTTGCTCTGAACTAGGAAAAAAACTCTCCAAGATGCCCTCCAAGAGACATTCTGAGCAGCTCTGGTGTTATAGGGACTAGAAGACCACTTTAACAGGCGTATCAAATTAGGAGGAGTCAGACCAAGGAGGGTTTTGTAAATGAGTGTAAGCCAATTAATTTGTCGTCAAAGAGTAATGATGGCCAAGTTACAGACGTGTACAAGTCACAGTGATGTGTTGAAAAGGGGGCGTTTGTAGCAAACCTAATTGCTGACTTGCTACAAAACATTAAAGATCAAGGACACTCTTGCACACTTTAATTTAATTTCAAACCTTTATTTAAACTCGAAAGGCAACCGAGGTTTCCCTCGTTTACAGTCACATCGAGTGTACGTGCAGAAATGAGCAAAAAAGCTAATAAAACCCACATAGTGTATAAAATCCTAACAAAGAGACAACAAGACGAGGCAAAGAGCAAGGATAACAAATCAATTACAACTTGATTGACAATGGTTGGAGATCAAGGTTTTAAACTCTGCAACAGAGGGGAGAATCTCAAGCTTTAAGGGCTGTTCATTCCTAAATCATAGCGAAATGCAGAATTACCTTTAGAGACTAGCCAATCACTAAAACAGTTAGTTACATCGGTTCCAAAATTCCATTCCAATAATGATGTGATATTAGGAGGTAGCTTACGACAATTGTTTTTTTAAATGTTTTTAATTTTAGAGTAACACTTCAGAATACTACTAATAATTATCACGCGTGGTTACTTTCTATTCTACATGGGAGATTAGGCTTTCTGATCATCCGCTCCCAGTCTGTGGAATGCTCTCCCTGACCACCTGAGAGCACCAGAGACCACCTGAGAGCAGAGACCACCTGAGAGCAGAGACCACCTGAGAGCAACAGAGACCACCTGAGAGCAACACAGACCACCTGAGAGCAGAGACCACCTGAGAGCACCAGAGACCACCTGAGAGCAACACAGACCACCAGAGAGCAACAGAGACCACCTGAGAGCACCAGAGACCACCTGAGAGCAGAGACCACCTGAGAGCAACACAGACCACCTGAGAGCAACAGAGACCACCTGAGAGCACCAGAGACCACCTGAGAGCAACACAGACCACCTGAGAGCAGAGACCACCTGAGAGCAACACAGACCACCTGAGAGCAGAGACCACCTGAGAGCAACACAGACCACCTGAGAGCAACACAGACCACCTGAGAGCAACAGAGACCACCTGAGAGCAACACAGACCACCTGAGAGCACCAGAGACCACCTGAGAGCAACACAGACCACCTGAGAGCAACAGAGACCACCTGAGAGCAACAGAGACCACCTGAGAGCACCAGAGACCACCTGAGAGCAACAGAGACCACCTGAGAGCAACAGAGACCACCTGAGAGCAACAGAGACCACCTGAGAGCAACAGAGACCACCTGAGAGCAACAGAGACCACCTGAGAGCAACACAGACCACCTGAGAGCAACACAGACCACCTGAGAGCAACAGAGACCACCTGAGAGCAGAGACCACCTGAGAGCAACAGAGACCACCTGAGAGCAACACAGACCACCTGAGAGCAACAGAGACCACCTGAGAGCAACACAGACCACCTGAGAGCAACAGAGACCACCTGAGAGCAACACAGACCACCTGAGAGCACCAGAGACCATCTGAGAGCAACACAGACTGAGAGCAACACAGACCATCTGAGAGCAACAGAGACCACCTGAGAGCAACACAGACCACCTGAGAGCAACAGAGACCACCTGAGAGCAACAGAGACCATCTGAGAGCAACAGAGACCACCTGAGAGCAACAGAGACCACCTGAGAGCAACAGAGACCATCTGAGAGCAACAGAGACCACCTGAGAGCAACAGAGACCATCTGAGAGCAACAGAGACCACCTGAGAGCAACAGAGACCACCTGAGAGCAGAGACCACCTGAGAGCAACAGAGACCACCTGAGAGCAACAGAGACCACCTGAGAGCAACAGAGACCACCTGAGAGTAACAGAGACCACCTGAGAGCACCAGAGACCACCTGAGAGCACCAGAGACCATCTGAGAGCACAGACCACCTGAGAGCAACACAGACCACCTGAGAGCAACACAGACCACCTGAGAGCAACAGAGACCACCTGAGAGCAACAGAGACCACCTGAGAGCACCAGAGACCACCTGAGAGCAACAGAGACCACCTGAGAGCAACAGAGACTACATAAGAGCAACAGAGACCACCTGAGAGCAACAGAGACCACCTGAGAGCAACAGAGACCACCTGAGAGCAACAGAGACCACCTGAGAGCAACAGAGACCACCTGAGAGCAACACAGACCACCTGAGAGCACCAGAGACCACCTGAGAGCACCAGAGACCACCTGAGAGCAACAGAGACCGTGGATGCTTTTAAAAAAGGGCCTCAAAACACATATTTTTAATAGAGCCTTTTGTAACATGCACCCAGAAAAGCGGCAATTTTTTTTTACTTGAACTTGAGGACTGCATACTTTTTTTGAAAAGTGTATCTTTATACTTTATACTTATAACACATGCATACGCCTGGTCTCTTTTGAAAGATAACATTCTAAAGTTTCTTAGACAATAAAGAAAAATCACTTTGAGTAACATAGGTCTGAACTTGAGTTGAACTTGAACTTGTGTACTCACGTTTTTCTGAAGTAATTGCAATATCCCAAAAAATTATATCCCAGAAAATTGGTATAAGCTGGACAACGGGTCCATAACCTGAAGTCGTATGTAGTACAGGTCCAAATTTCATAAAGATCTGTTCAGAAATGGCTGATTAGGAGTGATTTTGGTAAGCTGTGTACAAAAAAAAGTTCTCCAGTATTCCGTTTCCTCATTGACGGCAATGCATTCTGTGTGTTTTTCACTTCCTGTTTTCGCTCGTATATTTTCCAATAGTATGCAGCTGCAGAACGTCAGACCGCAGCGCTTACAAGCCCCGCGCTTACAAGCCCCGCACATAGCAACCCCTCGCTTCCATTGGCTGATTTTGGTCACGTGATTTGGGTCCCACCCAATGGCTGAGGTCCCCCGCGCTTAGATACCCCTCGCTTCCATTGGCTGATTTGGGTCACGTTGCACTGCGGGATTGATTGATTGATTGATTGAAAACTTTATTAACAGATTGCCGTATGATTTGGGTCACGTTGCACTGCGGGATTGATTGATTGATTGATTGATTGATTCATTGATTGATTGATTGATTGAAAACTTTATTAACAGATTGCCGAATGGGTACACGTGACCACCACAGGCCCTGATTGATTGATTGAAAACTTTATTAACAGATTGTAGAATGGGTACACGTGACCTGACCGATTGATTGATTGATTGATTGATTGAAAACTTTATTAACAGATTGCAGAATGGGTACAGTGACCGATTGATTGATTGATTGATTGATTGATTGATTGATTGAAAACTTTATTAACAGATTGTATAATGGGTACAGTGACCGATTGATTGATTGATTTATTGATTGATTGATTGATTGATTGAAAACTTTATTAACAGATTGCAGAATGCAGTACAGCTCAATACACACAATTGTTAAGGGGATGCAGACCATGCAGTACTGTTACATTTGTGACATACAGTAAATATATACAAGGGGGAGGGAACTGTACATTTATGATGACTTGAAAATGGGGGACCCTGATGTAAACAAGACGGAAGTCTTTCTCTGGTTTGCATCCCCTTAACAATTGTGTGTATTGAGCTGTACTGCAGATATATTTCAATTGCCTTACTTATTTACATAAGTATTATAGGCCTACAGCAGTATTGTACAGACAGTCTGTGTGAAGTCTGTGTGGTTATCCAGCTGCACAAAGGCAGAGCAAGAGGCTCTACAGAGGGTGGTGAAGGCGGCAGGCAGGATTGTCGGGACTCCTCTATCAAACATCACCTCCGTCTTCACCTCCCGCTGCCTCCACCGCTCCAAGTGTATCATCAAGGACCAGTCTCACCCAGCACATCACCTCTTTCAGCTCCTTCCCCCAGGGAGGAGATACCGGTCCATACATGCCAAGAGTTCAAGATTTAAGAACAGCTTTTTCCCCCAAGCAGTCAGACTGTTAAACGCTCATTGACTGTCCCCTCACGTGCACCATACACTTACCTGGACTTGATAATCACTGTTACCACTCATCATGCACTTTATTTAAAATATTCTGTTATGTACAGTGTTATATGTGTTTCATGTATGTATATATTGTACTACGGTCTGTGGGAGCTCCCCTGAAATTTCACTCACGGTCATATAAGAGTTTTAATGTAGAAGGTTTTATTAATGAAATGTTGGGTATAAACTGGGAGGAGGTATGTTGTGAGGATGACCCAGAGGTTGCACTGGACTTATTTATGTCAGAAACAAATCAGCCCCATGGATAGATAGTAGCTTTTAATGAATTTTAATGAATGAGAGAGACATACTGTAGCCAAAAAAGCATCAGTGTGTTCCAGTTCTGCAGATGACAGACAAAAGTACCGTTCCTTACGTAATCAAGTCACAAAGTTAAATAAGGTGAGAAAAAGGGAATATTTTAAACCATGGTTATATGATGTGAGAAATGATGGTAAAAATCTATGGAATGTTTTAAATCAAATTATGGGTAGAAAATCCAATGTCTGTACACCTTTTGTTGAGTCATATGGAATTGTCCTAACCAAACCATGTGATATTGCCAACCATTTTAATGATTTTTATGCAAGTAAGATATCTCAGCTCAGGCAGGGAATGCACATCTCAAACAATACAAAATCAAATGACATAATTAAGAATATCATAATGAAAGATAAAGGGTGTACATTTGATTTTCAACAGGTTGAGGTTAGTGATATTGAAAGGTTACTCCAGGCTCTACCTGACAGCAAGTTAGCTGGCACAGACAACTTGGATAGTAAATTATTGAGAATTACTGCTACGATCATAGCAAGTCCAGTGTCATATTATTAATAGATGTATACAAGTGGGACTATGTCCAAAGAGATGGAAGGAGGCTAAGGTTACTCCTTTACCCAAAGACTGTGTTGAAAGATGCGCCCATTTTGTTTATAAACTTTATATCTGTTAGTGTTCTTCTTCACTTAGTTTCACGTAATGTTTTGGTTGCACAAATCACGTGACCCAAATCAGCCAATGGAAGCGAGCGGCCGGAGGACCTCAGCCATTGGGTCCCCAAATCACGTGACCCAAATCAGCCTGTTGTGAAGGATCAGATTAAACCGAATATGTATATTTATTTATATATATATATTTAATTGTATTTGTATATCGTTTGATATCCCCTGTATATTCCTTGTACAATATGCATTGAATATCCCCGTTTCTACTAAACAGCCCATAATAGTTTCATTCTACCATTGGACTAGAACCTGGCGCCAGGTTGCCATACCCCTAGGTTCAAGTTCAATCGTGCCGCCTAACATGTCGAGGCAGCCCCCGGTTCCGCGCAGTAATATGCCGGGCGAAATACGTGTGGTACTATTTGTTCATAGCGCATATATATATGACGCTCGTAAAGTAGAACTTTCTTTTAGTCCAGTTCTTTACCCTCCAACAGAGTGACAGACGCAAAAGCCTCCCCACGAAGCACGTGCGGTGTAGTAGGGCCTACTTGGCCCAGAATAGGCATTGAGATATCGTGTAGATTAATAGTTGAATGGTCATAGTTTGGCACCATACCGTCGAGTTGGACGTATTCTATTAAGCTAATAATAGTCTATTTATGTATGGTGCATCGTTCGGTTCGAGTTCTACAGTTATCAGTACCCCCATCGTTCCTGACGTTATCTGGACGCTTATCCAGGCTGGTCAGACCCCTAGTGGTGATTGCATCCGAGGAGCTCCGGGTCAAGAGCGACTGGACCTGTATATTGGATTACTCTACCCGACGACGGCGAGCCTTCCACGGCTCTTGGATTATGCTTTATGTGCTTTGATTATTCCATGGATAAAGGCCAACACTGTCGAGTGTTGGAATTACCCCCCGGAGAGGACTACAGGTGAGGCGGCGCTCTACACGTGAGGTCGCACCACGTCTCTCCGTTGTGGACCGGCAGATACCGTTCCACAGAGGGTCCAGCTGTGTTCGTCTACGGCCCGAGGTTCTGTGGGCACTGGGTCTAAGACTTTGGATTCTCCGTCGGCCAGATGGGATACCGCCAGCGACTTCTCTAACCCCCCCCTCCTACTGTCTTACAACCAGCGGGACCCCCCCCCCCTTAGTGTATCCAGCTATAATTATTTAAGTACTATCGCTATCGTTTCCTAAATATTCCAGGTTGTATACTTACTCCCTGCGCAACCAGAGATTGGACATTCAATGTTGATTTACCTACGAATACTCATTTGCCATAAAAGTGCATACTTAACATTTCAAATCATAAATGTAATTAAGTGAATATTGTGTACACCCTTTGCTGTATTAAATATTCGATTTGGTCCATTTGTGTTGGTTCGTTTCATCAGGTGGGAAAGTGTTCATCATACTTATATCTTGTACTGGGTGGCCAGAAGTTAAAGTACATGAGGTAGTGGTATTAAATATCATATCTAACAATACAGTCAGGGAATTGTACCCCTCAGCTACAATTGGTCCTTCGAGCCGGATGGTAACTAGTGTAATATTAATATAGTGTTATTAATATCGAAATGGCCTATGATGAACACTCCACGAAACGATCCTCCTAACCTAGAACGCCCGCGGCGCAGACGACAGACACCTCAGTACTTAGAGGCTTACACTGTCAGTCAACTACCTAGCCTTCGACAAACGGTAAACGTAGTAAAAGTAGAAAGTAAAATTATGTCTGACCTTAACGACCAGGTTTCCCCGACCACAGAGGCCCTAGTAGGTCCTAATGTAACTGACCAAGCCCACGGTGGAGACCAGGAGGGAATTGACATGCCTTTACCCCCCGCCACTACTAAAGAAGTAGTCCCCGACACGCCCCGGGAGGAAGACAACTCTACAGAGATAGAACTCTGCACGGAAGAAGAAGAGGAGAGCGCCGAGGAACTAGAGCTCCAGGACTCCCCAACGAGTACCCCCAGGAGCGGTTCACGCAGGAGCGGCTCACCTCCACTACCGCCTTCCCCCAGCGAAGCGGAGAGGATACTACAACAGGCGTTCCTCGTCAGCCTGACAGCCTCTACCGAACGCGATCGGCTCCAAGCACAGACGCTTAGCGAGCGCGAACGTCTCCAAGCCCAGGCGACCAGCGAGCGCGAACACCTCCAAGCACAGCAACGGAGCGAAGAACAGCGCACAAGTCTGGAGATGAGACGCTTCCAGATGGAAGAGAATATGGCAAGAGACCGCGCCGACGCCCAGCGCACCGCTGCCGGTGCCCAAAGAGACGCAGAGCGCGACAGACTACAAGCGCAACTAATAGAGCAGCTGATCAAAAGGACAACTCCCTCTCCCTCCGCCAGGGGCTCAAGGAACTCGTCGAGACAGCAGTCAAGAGCAGCGTCACCGCAACGAGCAAGCGACCCTGAACTTGACCAACAGACCGAGTCTAGACCCCCCGCAGACCCCCTTCCCATACCGGTCCAAGCGAGACCCAGCTACAAGGAAGGAGCGGCCTACACTGCGGAGAAGCTAAATAAACGATTACAAGATCTGGAAGATTTGATAGAAGAAGAAGAGGGAGAAGAGGAGAACCAAGCCCGACGACAGCACAGTACTCCACCGGACCAGGAGGTCCCATACAGTCCAGGCTATACCCCCGCGGCGCTGCGCTACAGACCCCCGACTCTATTTACGGGTGAGCACGACGCACGACCAGCCCCGAGGAACAGTACCTGGACCAGCGGGCCATGGTACCCTGCCAGTACCGGCCCACAGCGAGGCGCAAGAGGGGACTCGCCCAGGAGGTCTCTCCCCCAACGCTCGCCGATGTATTCGCCATCCACGGCGTCATACAACGCCACGCCATCAATCCCAGACTTCGCCTATGAGAGTCGAGCACAGTACACGGAGCTCCGGATGTGCTTAGAGACAATGCTGGCGGATGTCATTGATGAACGCCACAAGTATGCAATATTATTGAAGCACCTGAAAGTACAGCGAGCACACAATATAGCGCTAGCCTATGCTACCTCCTCGACCCCATACACAGCGGCCCTTGCAGCGCTGGATCAAAGATATGGACGTATATGGGATTACGTAATCCAGGAGATAAGGCATATTGACCGCCTACCCCCAGCCACAGACAATCGCTCACTAGATGACCTGTCAATCAAAGTGCAGTCCCTGGTGGGGATGCTGGGAGCTCAACGGGAGAAGGGCAGGCATGAGCTGTACGCCAACTCTAACGTTGAGAGGATTTTGGAGAAGCTGCCACCCGCAAGACAGGAGCGCTTTCGGCGGCAGAGGGACTACCGAGATCCCGACGGCCCCGAGCCATCCCTCCTTGATCTGGCCGACTTCCTGGCGAGAGAGGTCAGCAGCTTACGACTGGACACCTTCGGGCGGAGCACGCCAAGCTCCAGAGAGGGACCCAGGAGAATAAATGATGGAAGAAGATCGGTGACTGTCATGCACCAATCAGAGTCAGTACCGAGCAGTAAGAGTCACAGCACCCCCTCGAGGAAGGAGAAGTGGAAGATAGCGTGTCCCTACTGTGAGAAAGAACACTGGCTGTCACAATGTGACACATTCACAAAGATGAATGCAGAAGAAGTGAGCCAATGGATAAAGTCCAACCGGCGCTGTTATCGATGTGCGCGGCCCCACATGGCAGCCGAATGCCGCCTAAAGAAAAGGTGCAGCCGGTGCGATGGAACCCATCTAGATATACTACACGATAGTAACGGAAGACGGCCTACACCTGCACCACGGAGCGGCACCAAGGCAAGTGTCATGTACATGCAACAACGGCAGCAACGGAGCTCAAGTGCTCTTAAAGGTAGTCCGTGTGACATTGAGCTACCAGGATAAAGTCATGGACACTTACGCCGTCCTTGATGACGGGTCAGAGAAGACCCTTCTGCTCGCCTCCGCTGCGACTCAACTGGGACTGCGGGGGAGCAAGAACGAAATGACGATTCGGACAATAAGAAGAGATTTGAAGACGATAAAGGGCGAGAATGTCTCCTTCACTATCGCAGCCAACGGGCAGCCAGAGCGACAGTACAAGATCACAAATGCTTTCACCAGCCAAGAAATAGGACTCTCGCAGTACACCTACCCTGTCACCAAGTTGATGGATAAATATGTGCACCTGCGCCAATTACCTATCCCGCTCATAAACGGCGCTACCCCGACCCTGTTGATAGGCTCCGACCATGCAGAACTCATAGTCCCGATTGACCGGGTCCATACCGGTCCCCGAGGCTGTCCTGCAGCCGTCGAGACCCGCTTAGGATGGACATTACAAGGCCCCCTCGCTAAATCTCTCAACCGAACCGCAGCCACTAGCTGCTTCCACTCCCGAACGACAGAAGAAGACACCACTCTCCTGCAGCATGTCGAGAGGCTATGGACCCTAGAGACAATGCCCTTTAAGAACGAAAAGAAAGACATTCGCTCTAAAGAAGACATTTACGCCATCCACCTACTCGAGCAGGGGACAAAGAGAGTCACAGTCGGCGGAGTGATGAGATACGCAACTCCACTCCTGAGGAGAGAGGGAATGCCCCCCTTTCACGCAAAGAAAGACGCCACGGAGCGCTATCTACTGAACACAGAGCGGCGCCTAGCCAAAGACCCCGCTCAACAGAGTGTGTACCGAGCTGAGATTGAGAAGCTAATCACAGCGGGACACGTAACAAAGATTGACATTAAAGAGGCCGATCAGACGACCGAATCATGGTACGTGCCGCATCACAAGGTCCATCACAATGGCAAGGATCGCATTGTGTTTAACTGCAGCTACCAGATCGGATCCCAAAATCTGAATAAAGAGCTCTTGCCCGGCCCCACACTCGGCCCCTCCCTACTAGGCGTGCTACTGCGCTTCCGCCAGGACAAGGTGGCTATAAGCGGGGATATCAAAGGGATGTTCTTGCAAGTGAGACTAGTAGAGGAGGACAAGCCTCTGCTACGGTTCCTATGGAGAGAGAAGATCGGAGATGAGAACCCATCCATCTACCAGTGGGAAGTACTCCCCTTCGGAACCACATGCAGCCCGTGCTGTGCTACATTTGCACTACAGAAACACGTCACAGAGGACCCAGCAGCAGATGAAGAGGTCCAACACAGTGTGAAGAACAGTTTCTACGTAGACAACTGTCTACAAAGCGTCTCGACTCAAGAAGAAGCCGAGGCTCTCCTAATCAAATTACACGCCTCCCTAATCAAAGGAGGCTTTGATCTCAGGCAGTGGGCCAGCAGTGACCCGCACGTATTGCGCAGCCTCTCCTCCGCAGACAAGGCTGCCAGCAGCGAGACCTGGATGGCGACAATCCCAGGAAAAGCCCAAGAAATGACACTAGGATTAGTCTGGCGCTTCAAAACAGACTCGCTCCACTATAGACACAAACCCTTGGCTCCAGAGCAAGGAAGGTCGGCGGCGATACCGACCACCAGACGGAGTGTGTACAGAACACTCGCCAGACAATATGACCCGCTGGGATGTATTCTACCTTACACCACCAGGGCAAAGATGATTGTACGAGCACTATGGGACAAGGACCAGGGCTGGGACGACCCAATACCCGCACACCTTGCCTCAACATGGAGAGAGTGGGAGACGGAACTCCGCTCACTCCCAGGTGTCAACATACGCCGCAGCTACTTCCCATCCACAGTGAGGCCAGAGACATGCAAGATTGAGCTACACGTCTTCAGCGATGCCTCCGAAGTAGCCTACGGATCGGTTGCTTATTTGCGTGCCCAAGAGATGGGAGGAGAGATACACACTGCTTTCATACTGGCCCGCTCAAGGATAGCCCCACGTAAGCAACAATCTATCCCACGTCTAGAGCTCTGCGCAGCCCTCGCAGGAGCGCATCTAGCCACGTTAATCCAACGTGAACTCACCATTCCGGTGCATAGAACAATCTTGTGGTCAGATTCCACGACAGTACTCACATGGATTAAGTCTGATTCGTGCAGATACAAAGTCTTCGTGGGAGTCAGAGTCACCGAGATTCAGGAACTAACAGAAGAAGCAAGCTGGAGATATGTGGATACCAAACACAACCCAGCTGACGTCATCACCCGGGGAATGTCCCTGGATGACCTAACCCGTCACAACATCTACAGTGACGGACCAGCATTCCTCCAGCTCCCGGAAGGAGATTGGCCTACGCCCACCCCGAGGGAAGCAAGTAGAGAGGAGGCTGAGAACAAGAAGCCTATGTTCTGTGGACTGAGCACTGTCGCCTCCACAGACCCGAACATAGATGACTGCATTACCCTAGAGAGTGCGCAACAAAGGACATTCCTGCGGCACCACCCAGAGATTCAGTCCACCACTGACATGTCAGCAGCTGACTACGAAGAAGCAGAACTTCTTCTATTACAACGAGCCCAGAGAGACTCGTTCCCCGATGAGCTAGACTGTCTACAGGGAGGAAACCCCGTCCCATCAGACAGCAGACTGCTCCACCTGGCACCAGAGAGTGACGCACATAATCTCATCAGAGTGGGTGGTCGCCTGCGGAGAGCCCCCGATCTACCAGATGACATTAAGCACCCGATCGTCTTGAACAGCCGACACAAGGTCACAGAGCTGATCATAAAGAAATACGACGAGGATGTGCACCACGCCGGAGCAGAGAGAGTCTTCGCGGAGATCAGACGTCATTATTGGATATTACAAGGGAGAGAAGCAGTACGGCGCTTCCAGCGAACCTGTCTAGACTGCCGTAAGTGGCGCGCGCAGCCCAGCATACCACGGATGGCTGACCTACCCCCCTGTCACCTCCGAATCGGCGACAAGCCATTCCACTCCACAGGCATGGACTGTTTTGGCCCGTTGTATATAAAAAGAGGAAGAGGCACCGAGAAGCGGTGGGGTATTGTATTCAAATGCATGACCACCAGAGCGATACATATCGAGCTCCTTCCGACCATGAGCACAGACTCGTTCCTTATGGCCTTCCGGAGATTCATATCACGGAAAGGACAACCGTCTACATTGATGTCTGATCACGGGACCAACTTCAAAGGCGGAGAAAGAGAGCTGAGAGAGAGCTTCCAAGCTATGGGCCCAGAACTTAAGACCCACCTCGCTCCAGCCCAGGTTGACTTCCAGTTTAATCCCCCGAACGCACCCCACTTCGGTGGAACCTGGGAACGAGAAGTACGTTCTATAAAGACAGCCCTGTATGCCGTACTCGGAGCCCAGACTGTGGCAGAGGAAGTCCTAATGACAGTCCTCACAGAGATCGAGGGAGTATTGAACTCCAAACCCCTCGGTTACGTCTCCAGTGATGTAGCAGATGTCGACCCAGTCACCCCCAACACACTCCTAATGGGGCGGCTGGACCCCGCGCTACCCCAGACAATGTACAGGCCCGAAGAAGCGAACGGCCGAAGAATGTGGAGGTACAGCCAAGTACTAGCTGACAAGTTTTGGAGCAGCTTCCTACTTCACTACCTACCGTCTCTACAGACCCGCCAGAAGTGGGTAAAAGAGAGAGACAATTTGACAGAAGGAACAGTCGTCATGATAGTTGACCAGTCACTCCCCAGAGCTATGTGGCCGGCTGGCCGCGTAAGCAAAGTGATCACCGGTGCCGATGGCAAGGTCCGAGCAGCTGAAGTACTCGTCCAAGGGCGCACCTACACACGGCCCGTGGCGAGGCTCATAGAACTGCCCCGACTCCCAGATACTATCGATGATGACCATGACCCTATGACTTTGTGAGTTGACTGACCTTACAGCGGACCTTGAGTGGAAGACAGTGCGGTTAATCTGTCTCTGCTTAGCTAATTAGGTGGGACTAATTAGGGGGCGGCTGTTGTGAAGGATCAGATTAAACCGAATATGTATATTTATTTATATATATATATTTAATTGTATTTGTATATCGTTTGATATCCCCTGTATATTCCTTGTACAATATGCATTGAATATCCCCGTTTCTACTAAACAGCCCATAATAGTTTCATTCTACCATTGGACTAGAACCTGGCGCCAGGTTGCCATACCCCTAGGTTCAAGTTCAATCGTGCCGCCTAACATGTCGAGGCAGCCCCCGGTTCCGCGCAGTAATATGCCGGGCGAAATACGTGTGGTACTATTTGTTCATAGCGCATATATATATGACGCTCGTAAAGTAGAACTTTCTTTTAGTCCAGTTCTTTACCCTCCAACAGAGTGACAGACGCAAAAGCCTCCCCACGAAGCACGTGCGGTGTAGTAGGGCCTACTTGGCCCAGAATAGGCATTGAGATATCGTGTAGATTAATAGTTGAATGGTCATAGTTTGGCACCATACCGTCGAGTTGGACGTATTCTATTAAGCTAATAATAGTCTATTTATGTATGGTGCATCGTTCGGTTCGAGTTCTACAGTTATCAGTACCCCCATCGTTCCTGACGTTATCTGGACGCTTATCCAGGCTGGTCAGACCCCTAGTGGTGATTGCATCCGAGGAGCTCCGGGTCAAGAGCGACTGGACCTGTATATTGGATTACTCTACCCGACGACGGCGAGCCTTCCACGGCTCTTGGATTATGCTTTATGTGCTTTGATTATTCCATGGATAAAGGCCAACACTGTCGAGTGTTGGAATTACCCCCCGGAGAGGACTACAGGTGAGGCGGCGCTCTACACGTGAGGTCGCACCACGTCTCTCCGTTGTGGACCGGCAGATACCGTTCCACAGAGGGTCCAGCTGTGTTCGTCTACGGCCCGAGGTTCTGTGGGCACTGGGTCTAAGACTTTGGATTCTCCCAAGACACCGTCGGCCAGATGGGATACCGCCAGCGACTTCTCTAACCCCCCCCTCCTACTGTCTTACAACCAGCGGGACCCCCCCCCCCCCCCCTTAGTGTATCCAGCTATAATTATTTAAGTACTATCGCTATCGTTTCCTAAATATTCCAGGTTGTATACTTACTCCCTGCGCAACCAGAGATTGGACATTCAATGTTGATTTACCTACGAATACTCATTTGCCATAAAAGTGCATACTTAACATTTCAAATCATAAATGTAATTAAGTGAATATTGTGTACACCCTTTGCTCTATTAAATATTCGATTTGGTCCATTTGTGTTGGTTCGTTTCATCAGGTGGGAAAGTGTTCATCATACTTATATCTTGTACTGGGTGGCCAGAAGTTAAAGTACATGAGGTAGTGGTATTAAATATCATATCTAACAATACAGTCAGGGAATTGTACCCCTCAGCTACACAGCCAATGGAAGCGAGGGATATCTAAGCGCGGGGGACCTCAGCCATTGGGTGGGACCCAAATCACGTGACCAAAATCAGCCAATGGAAGCGAGGGGTCGCTATGTGCGGGGCTTGTAAGCGCGGGGCTTGTAAGCGCTGCGGTCTGACGTGCTGCAGCTGGAAGCATCTCATATTTTCACCTAGATCCCTGATTCGCACAACCCCACGTGGGGTATCAGCTACACTCATTGGCTACAACTATGTCCAATAATTTTCAAAATCGGCGAATGATTGACAGTTCTAGAACCTCAGGAGTCCAGGGTGGTAATCTGACGCTTGCATGTACAAAGTTGCACGCCTGACATATCGGCATGTAACCCGAGAACACGGATTTTGTTGAGTGAAGTGGCATTCCAACGGCAACAAATAGGGGTTTAATTCTATATATAATATGTTGTATAAAGAATGCAGACCTGAGCCGTTAGATGCTTGCAAAGTTCTGTGTTCCGCCAGCGTATACGGTACCCCACCTGTTAAAAGGTTTTAAGGGGCCTCGAAACACATCTTTTTAAGAGCCTTTTGTTGATTTTTCTCTAGTTTTAGCGCCACACATTCTGTGTTCTTTTACTCTTTTACTAGTTTTAGCCCTCACATTTCATGTTCTTTTTATTCCTTTACTAATTTTAGTCCTACTTATTTTTATGTTTTTTACTATCTTGCTAGTTTCTATGTTCTTCTACACTGTAGCGCTTTGAGATTATTATTATAATTTTTTTATCAATTTTATTTGTATTATTACTTACATGAAAACAAGACAACACAATAACCACAATAACAATACACAGAACTTCACAGGGAGATAACAGAAACAATAATAATACAGAAATAACAAATTATAAAAAAAAAAAAAAAACAGAGTACAACATTTTAAATTTAAAGGGGTACTATCTCATAAATGGCCTCTCCCAGTATTCAGCACCGTTTCCCGGCCGTGTGGCCCTATATTAATAAAACGTATGTCTCTAATTCTCAAAAAGGCGTATTCTTCCAATTCACCTCATAACATTCACCCTCACCGAACTGAGTCATCTCAAAATGTGCATATCAGTGATGTCAGAGATTTCCCAGCTGCATAACAATGTGGCAGTTGCCACCGGGCCACACAGTGGTTGGAGCCCAGCCTCAAAACGGCCTAAGGTCCTGAGGTAGAAAAACGCTGCTTTTGAGTACCCGAATAGAAATACAAAACAATGAACCTTCTTGAAAAACAAAAACCTACAGAGGTGTTCCATAGACTCACAGGAACCGTGTAAAAGTGCCCAAATAGTGAAGAAATAGCAAAATAGCTCCCCCCCAATAAAATCCCCCCAGTTAAAGTCAAGAGGACAACACAAAAGACAAGACAGACAAGACATTTCCTCCTCCCCCTCCCACGAGACCGCCGGACTCCCCCGGACAAGCACCCCAACCCCGCTCAGCCGCACACGGCGGTTCTGACCTTTTCAGCTGCTGCGACCCACAGTTCAATCCCAGCCTGCCCCACCCCAATCACCCGCGCCGTGGATATTTCAAGATAAATCACATCCAACAGTGTTAGGGACCAGTTAATCACTGTGAGCTTCTCAGGCTCCTTCCATCTCAATGCTATTAGCTTCTTCGCTGCTGTGACGCCCGCTAGGATAACCCTTTTTTGTTGTACGGACGCGGGTAGTGTTCAGGGGAGGAAATTAGGCCACTTTACTCGCCAAATGCGAGTATTTTTTACGTTTGGCGAGTGATTCATGAAGACCACTCGCCAGTCTGGCAAGTATACAAAAAAAAAAACATTCTGCAATCACTGCACTGGCAAACGGTGCACGTCTTCTGAGTGCTCGCTTTAGTTGACAGTGCCACGAGAGCACTGCACAAGACCACCCGCGGACATATAATGTTTAATAAAAGTTCGCGCAGTACTGGCCAACCCGCGGACACATGATAAAAGTCCTGCGTTACTAGGCTAGCCATCAGGAGCACTCTCAAACGGATAACGTTAAACACAGCAGAAGATGGAAAACAGACAGACTGACCAACGGGGAACTGCATCCAACCCTAGTACAACCCTCGAGTATACTGTATAAGTTACTAAGGAAGGACACATTTAAATCACAGAGGTGTAATGTTAGTCTACTGAAACTGTATACAGTGGTTAGCTTCTAGTTAGCGTTTTAGTGATAGCTGCTTGCTAGCTAACGTTAGCCCCGTGTGCTCAAAGCAGCCAGCTAGGTGTATCTGTTATGACTATAATGTTTCCAAAAAAGCACCGGACTACGACGTAAGGTTAGACATTTTATTTCATGCTCAAAAACCCTTTTTTGTTGTACGGACGCGGGTAGTGTTCAGGGAAGGAAATTAGGCCACTTTACTCGCCAAATGCGA
>NC_140177.1:37404492-37548571 GCF_963971535.1 Notolepis coatsorum
TCTGTCTGTCTGTCTGTCTGTCTGTCTGTCTGTCTGTCTGTCTGTCTGTCTGTCTGTCTGTCTGTCTGTCTGTCTGTCTGTCTGTCTGTGTATGTGTCTGTGTGTGTGTGTGTGTGTGTGTCCGTCTGTGTGTGTGTACTTAAACAACATGTTTTGACATATTGTTTCCTCTGCTTGCGTCTGCAGTGCCTGGTGGTCTGGGAGGGAGACAGGCTGGTCTGCACTCAGAAGGGAGAGAAGGCAAACCGAGGCTGGAAGCACTGGCTGGATGGAGACAGACTCTACCTGGTGAGTTGACACAACAGACTCTACCTGGTGAGTTGACACAACAGACTCTACCTGGTGAGTTGACAGAACAGACTCTATATGGTGAGTTGACAGAACAGACTCTATCTGGTGAGTTGACAGAACAGACTCTACCTGGTGAGTTGACACAACAGACTCTACCTGGTAAGTTAACAGACTCTACCTGGTGAGTTGACAGAACAGACTCTACCTGGTGAGTTGACAGAACAGACTCTACCTGGTGAGTTGACAGAACAGACTCTACCTGGTGAGTTGACAGAACAGACTCTATCTGGTGAGTTGACACAACAACAGACTCTACCTGGTGAGTTGACAGAACAGACTCTATCTGGTGAGTTGACAGAACAGACTCTATCTGGTGAGTTGACACAACAACCGACTCTACCTGGTGAGTTGACAGAACAACAGACTCTATCTGGTGAGTTGACACAACATACTCTATCTGGTGAGTTGACACAACAGACTCTATCTGGTGAGTTGACACAACAGACTCTACCTGGTGAGTTGACAGAACAGACTCTACCTGGTGAGTTGACACAACACTCTACCTGGTGAGTTGACACAACAGACTCTATCTGGTGAGTTGACACAACAGACTCTACCTGGTGAGTTGACAGAACAGACTCTACCTGGTGAGTTGACACAACACTCTACCTGGTGAGTTGACACAACAACAGACTCTACCTGGTGAGTTGACAGAACAGACTCTACCTGGTGAGTTGACAGAACAGACTCTACCTGGTGAGTTGACAGAACAGACTCTACCTGGCGAGTTGACACAACAGACTCTACCTGGTGAGTTGACAGAACAGACTCTATCTGGTGAGTTGACACAACACTCTAGTTGACACAACAACAGACTCTACCTGGTGAGTTGACAGAACAGACTCTATCTGGTGAGTTGACAGAACAACAGACTCTACCTGGTGAGTTGACAGAACAGACTCTATCTGGTGAGTTGACACAACACTCTACCTGGTGGGTTGACAGAACAGACTCTATCTGGTGAGTTGACACAACAACAGACTCTACCTGGTGAGTTGACACAACAACAAACTCTACCTGGTGAGTTGACACAACAACAGACTCTACCTGGTGAGTTGACAGGGCAGAACAGAACAGAACAGAACAGAACAGAACAGAACAGAACAGGGCAGCTCTGGCTGCAATTGTAGCTTACCACCACCGGTATGACTGTGTATGAACGAATAATGGACTCTGTGAAGCGCTCTGGGTGTCATGAAGAGCGCTATATAAATCCAAGTCATTATTATTATTATTATTAGAACAGAACAGAACAGGAAAGAACAGAACAGAACAGAACAGAACAGAACAGAACAGAACAGAACAGAACAGAACAGAACAGAACAGAACAGAACAGAACAGAACAGAACAGAACAGAACAGGAAAGAACAGAACAGAACAGAACAGAACAGAACAGAACAGGAAAGAACAGAACAGAACAGAACAGGAAAGAACAGAACAGAACATATCAGAATAGAACAGATGACAACAGAAGACAACAAAATGAAACATAACAGAATATAATGGAACAGAATAGAACATAACAGAACAGAATAGAACAGAACAGAACAGAACAGAACAGAACAGAACAGGACAGAACATAACATAACAGAATAGAACATAACAGAATAGAATGGAACAGGTCAAAGTAAGAAAGGACTTAAGTATTACAGGGGTGGAGGCCTTATGGCTACAAGTTCACATGCCTTATTTGAAACCATTGCTTATATGCTGTTGCTATAGGCCACCAAGCTCTAGCATTGTATACTTAGACAATATATGTACAATGCTGCAGAATGTAACCGACAGAGATAATGAAATCTGTATATTAGGAGATATGAATATTGATTGGTTTTCCAGAAGTTGTACACTGAAGAAGAAACTGAATGATGCGGCCGCTGTATGTAATTTGTTTCAAATTATTGATGTACCAACAAGAATTAATAATAGTGCAGGATCAGTCTCATCGACCTGTATAGACCATTGTTTTACGAATGCCAGAGAAAAATGTTCAAAAGTTGTATCTGAGCCTGTGGGCTTCAGTGACCACAACATTATTGCGTTAACCTTAAAGATGAAGGTTCCTAAGGTAGGACCAAAAATAATTTATAAAAGAATATATAAGACATTTTCTGAGGATGAGTTTATTAATGATGTAAAAAATTTACTCTGGAATAATGTGCTAGAGACAAGGCATACAGAGGCTGCATTAGAGAAGTTTATGGAATTATTTACAGTTGTCTGTGACAAACATGCTCCTGTAAAGAAGCTCTCCGTCAGAGCAATCAAAACACCCTGGCTGGATCCTGAGTTGAAAAACGGCATGAAATAAAGAGACAGACTGAAAAAAGTAGCTATTGCATTAGAGAATCCAGAAGATTGGAAAGTTTACCGCTCATTGAGAAACAAAATAACCAAAATGAATAGGCAGAAGAAAAAACATTATTATCAAACCAGATTGGAGGAGTGTAAAGGGGACAGTAAGAGACTATGGAAAACATTGAATGAAGCTATGGGTAGAAATTAAATGGGCAAAACGCCATCATTTATTGAGTCAGATGGTATATTCATCACTAAACCATTTGACATTGCAACCCATTTCAACAACTACTTTGTTTCCAAGGTAAACACAATTAGAAATCAAATGTTGCCAATGAGCTGTCAGACTCTGTAATTAAAAAACATATAATGTATGACAAGAAATGCCGATTTAAATTCAGGAGCACAAGTCCAAATGATATTGAAAAGCTCCTCCTAGCACTTAAACCAGATAAACCTTGCGGTGTTGATAATCTGAATGGCAAACTGCTACAAATGTCTGCAAAATTTGTGGCTAAGCCACTATCACATATATTTAATTTATGTTTTGAAGAGAGGGTCTTTCCTCAGCCTTGGAAAATAGCCAAAGTAACTCCACTACCAAATAACTGTAAAGAGCCATTTACAGGTTCAAACAGTAGGCCCATTAGTATTTTACCAGTAATAGGTAAGTTATTAGAAGGAATTGTGTTCAAGCAGATTCAAAAGTATTTCAACGAAAACAACATTAATTCTGATTTCCAGCATGCATACAAAGTAGGATACTCTACAGGAACTGCTTTAACATCTCTTACAGATAGCTGGCTACAGCTGATTGATAGGAAGTTAGTTGTGGGTACAGTGCTCTTGGATTTCAGTGCGGCTTTCGACATCATAGATCATGACCTATTATTATTGAAATTACACACATATGGGTTTGAAGACACTGCCATGGAATGGATGAGAAGCTACTTGTCTAATAGACAACAATGTGTTATATTTAATGGTTCCATGTCAAATATGGTAACACTCCAGTGTGGTATTCCCCAAGGAAATATTCAATTTTAAAAACAATCTTAAATTGTATTTAACACTGTATTTTGTAATTTGTTTTGTTTTTTTGTTTTCTGTTTCTTTGCTTGCATGTAATTTTAGCCATCTTAATTGTTAGTTTCATTGTGTATTGTATGTTGAGTACTGGCTTTTAATAATTAGTAACATTGATGAGCATTCTAAAAGCAATTCTTAAAAATACTCAATTTTAAAAACAATCTTAAATTGTTTTTAACACTGTATTTTGTATTTTGTTTTGTTTTTTTGTTTTCTGTTTCTTTGCTTGCATGTACTTTTAGCCATCTTAATTGTTAGTTTCATTGTGTATTGTATGTTGAGTACTGGCTTTTAATAATTCTGTTTTGCAATAATTGTTTTTGTATGTTTTTTGTGTGGACCCCAGGAAGATTAGCTGGTTGCCATGGCACCAGCTAATGGGGATCCGTAATAAAATCAAATCAAAATCAGAATAGAACATAACAGAATAGAATGGAACAGAATAGAACATAACAGAATAGAATGAAACAGAACATAACAGAATAGAATGGAACAGAACATAACATAACAGAATAAAATGGAACAGAATAGAACATAACAGAATAGAATGGAACAGAATATAACATAACATAATCAAATGGAACAGAATAGAACATAACAGAATAAAATGGAACAGAACATAACAGAATAGAATGGAACAGAATAGAACATAACAGAATAAAATGGAACAGAACATAACAGAATAGAATGGGACATAACAGAATAGAATAAAATGGAACAGAATAGAATGGAAGATAACAGAATAAAATAAAATGGAACAGAATAGAATAGAATGTAATGGAGCAGAACATAATGGAATATAATAGAATGGAACTGAATGGAATAGAATGGAACAGAATAGAATGGAACAGAATAGAATGGAAAAGAATAGAATGGAAAAGAATAGAATGGAACATAATAGAACAGAGCAGTAACACATTGCTGGTGACAGTAATTTGACTTGACATATCAGCATGACATGACATTTACTGCATATAAATATATATCCATAATTTTGTCTGAATATATCTGCATATAACCCCTCTATATACTTACTATACACCTGCATATAACCCATAACTCTGTATGGTAGCATGTATATATGCGTATATATATATATATATATATATATATATATATATATATATATATATATATATATATATATATATATATATATATATATATATATATGCATATATATATATCCACACCTGTCTGTATTTACCTGCTACATATCTGTAGAAACTATATCTATATTCATACATATGTTACTTTACTAGTTATGCTGCTGGACAGTTTGACTACTACCATGCTGTCTTTACACCTGTATCACTGCACATATTATACTACAACTCTGTACATACATTTGATTAGCACTACACTTTAGTACTAATTTGTATATTTTTTACCCAGTGAAATATATTGTATATTGCTGTTGCACTGCTACATTTGCACTCTGGTTGAATGCCAAACTTATTTTTGTTGTACTGTACTTGTGCTGTGTAATGAATACATATTCAGCATTTTGTGCAGGGGGATGGTGCACCCCCTGCTGGCTTTGACTGGTATTTACTTCAGCCAGTGGTTCTCAAGCCTTGTCAAGGACCCCCACGTTGATACAGAGTTGACGTTATGTTCTAATTGAAAAATAAACCAACAGACAGTAATACTTTCCATCAATGTAGCTGCAGCATCCCGCAAACATACTGTTGCTGGTCTGGACTGGTCCTCTGAGCTCCTCTCCGGTCGAGCTGCTGTTGCTGGTCTGGACTGGTCATCTCAGCTCCTCCCCAGTCAAACATACAGTACTGTTGCTGGTCTGGACTGGTCATCTCAGCTCCTCTCCAGTCAAACATACTGTTGCTGGTCTGGACTGGTCCTCTGAGCTCCTCTCCAGTCAAACATACTGTTGCTGGTCTGGTCCTCTGAGCTCCTCTCCAGTCAAACATACTGTTGCTGGTCTGGTCCTCTGAGCTCCTCTCCAGTCAAACATACTGTTGCTGGTCTGGTCCTCTGAGCTCCTCTCCGGTCGAGCTGCTGTGGGATTTAATCATTTTCTTTGGATCAAATGTTTTATTTTCTCTTTTTTTACATGAAACAAGACAAACAATACAGTAACAGTAATAATCAACAATAACTCACAGGACAATAACAGAAATAATAATAACAATAATGACAGTCCGGTAATTAAATCAGAATGAAAATAGACTAAAAGACATCAAAAATAATAAATACAATACATGGACACCCGCTCGCTCCCTTATCCTTCCTCCAAACCGAGTCTAGGGGAAGGACCTTATATGAGGACGTAAGTAAGTGGCGATAAAAGTCAGAGACGAAGCCTCTCGACGTCTCCTTGTCATAAAATAATTTGTGAAACCTGTGGTGCTCAAGTGGAGCATCCCATGGGATGCCGTGAGCCTTCAGAGCTGCTCTTATTTGTAAATAGAAGAAAAAGGAGGATTTGGGGAGGTCAAATTTGTTGGATATATCTTGAAAACAGCGGAGACCAGAGTCATCGAAGATATCCCCCAATGTGTGTATGCCTTTCTTTTCCCAACCAGGGTGTCTGATAGGTTGTTGTCCAATAAGGAGTAAATTGTTATTAAATAGGGGAGAATGCATGTGCCATTTATGGTGATTAGTACACTTTTTGTGTGTCACGCCAAATCCGGATCACATGATAAGAGGGCCAAATCTTAAGTTGCATTGCTTAATTGATATGTTGGTGTATACTATATCCTGCAGTCTATGTGGGGCCACTATCTTCTCCTCTAATGGTCTCCAGGATACCGCTGCTTGAGAATCAAACCAGGTGATCAGTGGTCTTAAAGAGAACGCTTGAAAGTAATATTTGAAGTCTGGAAAGGCTAAACCCCTGTCGGATTTATTTCTCTGTGCACTGGATCTTTTTAATCGTGGGCGTTTGTTGTTCCAAATGAATTTATATGCAGCAGAGTGCAGTTTTTGCCAGTAACCAGCAGGGGGGGGGGGGTAACGGCAACATGGAGCTGATGAAGTTAATTCTGGGCAAAACATTCATCTTAACTATCGACGCTCTGGCCTGTAATGAGTTTTTTTTATTTTGACCACCTGCTGAAATCATCTGTGATCCTGTCTCGCAAGCCGGAGTAATTATACTTCACCGTCTGGCCTATAGTGGGGAATATTTCAACTCCAAGACATTTAAAGTGTTCTACCATGAGTATATTTGCTGGGAGGATGGTAGCCTTCGCAGTCACATTGAGTGGAAGGAAGGCCGATTTTGGCCAGTTGATCTTAAATCCCGATAGACTGCCAAAATCATCTATTACTTTGGTAGGGAGGTGAGGGGTTCTGCATGAGGTAGGGAGGTGGCGGGGTTCTGCATGAACAAGAGTACATCATCTGCATATAAGCTGATGTGATGCTGTGTGCCCTTAATTGAGACCGGTGATATGGTCTGGGATAGGGATGTCCGATATTATCGGCCTACCGATATTATCGGCCGATATCGGCATTAAAATGTGATATCGGAAAATATCGGTATCGGTTTAAAAAAAAATAAAAATCTTTATTTTTTAATTTTTTTTTACATTTCTATAACCTTTATTTACCCAGGCAAGCAAGTAAGAACAAATTCTGATTTTATTTATTGTCAAAAGTATGCATAATGTTGTGTTAATTCCACAACAAGAGATATGTAATGTTAATTATACCTGAAATTATTCCATTTTGGGGGGGGGGGGAACCCTGCATATATTGGTATTGGCTGATATCGGTTGATATCGGTATCGGAAATTAAGAGTTGGACAATATCGGTATATCGGTATTGCTAAAAAAGCCAATATCGAGCATCCCTAGTCTGGGATTGTCTTATGTACTGAGCTAAAGGTTTGAGGGATAGAGCAAATAGTCCGGGACTAAGAGGACAACCCTGTCTGGACGAGCGCAATACAGGGAAGAGTGGCGAGCAGAGTTTACCTGTTAAAATCATGGCAGATGGACCTGTTGTATATAGCACTTTGATCATATGGATGAAACCTTCACCTAACCCCATCCTTCTAAGTACTGCCCATAAATAAGACCACTCCAATCTGTCAAAGGCCTTCATCGCGTCTAAGGATATGACAGCCGTAAGGGTCGCGGCATCCTTGCTGGCATCGATCACATGCAGTAACCGTCTAATATTATCCGTGATCAGGCGGCCTCTTATGAAGCCTGTCTGATCAGGGTGAACTAGAAATGTCATATGCTTTTGAAGTCGGATGGCTAGCACCTTAGCGTACAGCTTGAGATCGGTTCCGAGGAGGCTTAAGGGTCTATGGCTGCCGCATTCGGTGGGGTCCTTATCTTTCTTAAGTAGGACAAATATGAGTGCCATATTGACATCCCTGGAAAAGTTTCCCTCTTTGATTGAGTGTAAAATCATATCAGGTAATAGGGGTCCAAGTACATCCCAGAATGAGAGGTACAGTTCGGGCGGAATACCGTCCCAACCAGGGGCTTTACCAATTTGTAAGTCAGCAATCGCCTCCCTAAGTTCCTCTAGTGTAATAGGTGCATCTAACCGTTTGGCGTCATCCTCTGAGAGTTGTGGTAAGTTAATTTGATCAAGAAATTCCTCCAGCTTATTATGATCGAAGATCACATCTGATTCGTACAGGTTGGAATAAAATGAACGAAAATATTTTTTTGGGGTCGGTGGTAACCTTCTCCTGTTGGTCCTTGATGGCAGGGATATCAGCAAATTGTTCACTGGCCCGTATCTTCATAGCTAGTAGGTGAATAGGTTTAGAGCCATGAAAGTAATAATGTTGTCTTGTTCTGTGCATTTGAAATTCAGATTGTTGTCTTAATATGGAGTTAATCTCCTTTTTCAACATTTTTATTTGAAACTCCAGTCAACTAGAGTAGTTGCGCTGCAAAGAGGAGAAGAACGTGGAGTGAAGCCCTTCCAGTTCTACCAATTTGGAGAGACGTTCCTTACGGAGGTTAGAGGCAAAGAGAGTAGTGTTACTCCTGATAAAACCCTTAACCGAGTTCCATAAAATTCTGGGGTCTTGTACCGATCCAGCATTAAACTGCAGGAATTCAACAAGTTTTTCTTTAAATTGCAGGTTGAATTCCTTGTTCTTCAGCAGTGTCGAGTTAAAGCGCCATCTAGGGGCCCGGGATGTCATTCTACTGAGTGAACCCTTTAGAAATAAATATTTGTGGTCTGACAATGCAGTGGGCACCAATTCAACGTCAAAGCTCAAATAGTCTAGGGGACGCAAAAACATAATCTATTCTAGAAAAGGTTTTGTGTCTTGCTGAGAAAAAGGAAAAATCTCACGCAGTTGGATTGAGCGACCGCCACAAATAAATTACCCCTGTGTCCTTGGACCAGGCCTGTAGGGCCGTGGAGGCCTGTCTCTGGTCATTGGTTGTGGTGTGATTGAATTTATCAATCAAGGGATCCCAGATGGCATTAAAATCCGCACCCACTATAAATGAATACTCAGGGAGATCCAGCATCTCTGCAGTAAGAATAGCATAGAAGTTAGCGTCATAGACATTAGGGGCGTAAGCCGCTACCAGAGCAATTTTCCTGTTAAAGTAATCTATCTTGGCAATAGTAACTCGACCATCTGCATCAGACCATATGTCTAATAGTTTAACATTCAACTTCCGTTTAGCTACTATAGCTACACCACAGGCCTTGGTGCCAAAGGAAGAGGAGCTTATGTTATGATAGACTTTATCCGCCAGCTTTGTATTGTCAGCCATTAAAAGATGCATTTCACTTAAAAGAGCCACATCAACCTGTTGTCTTTTCATCCATGTTAATACGCTTGTGCGTTTATGATGAAAATTAAGACCCCCTGTATTCCAAATCAAGATATTTAAATTAGCCATAGTCTAAACAGGTTGCAGTATGCCTGAGTGTAATTCATCTGGAGTAGCACACCATAATAGATATATATCCATTTGTTAAGGTCCTGTTGAGATCCGAGCGTGAGCATAAAAACAAACAACAGTCGACTGAAAAGAAAAACAAAAAAACACACAATCCCCCATTCCCGCCCCCCTCCCCCCCTTCAAAATACTTGTCCGGTATCCCCTGACCGAGCATATCAACCACAACAACCCTATGTATTTTACCATAGGGTCTAATTCCCTCAAACCTACCATAAGTAGATTATTATCTCAGTGGCTGCTTGCCACACTCCCAACATTTTTTAAATAAAGATGCCTCAAAATGTAGAGTAAATTCACATTAAACCTTATAAGAACATGGATAAGTTTAAACAAGAAGAAGAGAAGATAAAAAAATAAAAAATAAACCTAGAATTGAAACTATTGCAAGAGAAGGGGGGGGGTTAGGGTTATACTACCTATATGTGTATTGCATGCGTGTGCCATATGTCCACCAGGCCAGAGGAGGGCGATGCTCCGCTGTGAAGTCCGTTGTTTCCTGTGATGTCACTATGCTGTCACTATGGATAGAATCATGGCAGTTGAAACTTTCTACATGTGTACTGCATGCGTGTGCAGTGCGTCCACCAGGCCGGAGGAGGGCGATGCTCCTCTGTGAAGTCCGTTGTTTCCTATGATTCGCATAGAGTAGAGGTCACCGAACCCATAGATATATATAGAACACTAGATAGCTTACCTGCGCTGCCGGCCAATGGAGAGCGACGTCGTTGTAGGGCGGCCATCTTGCTCGAGGCAGCTCAGCTACTGATAACATTAATGTCTACTTTTTTACTTAAAGGCCGTTTTTTATTTATTTCTTTTACAAACCACTTGAATCATAGCCACGTTAATAATGCTTGTAATAAACGAAACCGTTTGTAAATCCGTCAATATTTCAATGAGTTTTTTTGTCTGTGCAGCTCACTCACCCTCACTCAAGGCTGACTCGAGCAAGATGACGGCGGTTCAGCGACGCTGGTGACTCCGCCTTAAGCTATCTAGTGTTCTATATATATCTATGACCGAACCTTGCAGCATTGTCATAGTGCAATTAGACCGCCGTGTCAGGAGAGGGTGCTGTGCAACAGTTCGTCTGCCATTTTAGTGTACTAGTAGGTCAACAACAGATGAACAGCAGATGATGACGCTGGCAGTAGATGCGACTATATGCAGTGTGTGTGGCTAGCAGAACGTAGCTGAGACGTTGATGGATCCTT
Source organism: Notolepis coatsorum (assembly GCF_963971535.1). Taxonomy (NCBI): domain Eukaryota; kingdom Metazoa; phylum Chordata; class Actinopteri; order Aulopiformes; family Paralepididae; genus Notolepis; species Notolepis coatsorum. Next base: position 37,415,370 of record NC_140177.1, read on the forward strand.
GAGGCCCAATACAAATATGTACACACACACAGAATAAAAAAAACGCTACACGGTCCCACGGAGGTATTAAGCCAAGTCATAACGAGGCGTAAGTGACACGCATAAAAGTCATAGATCATTTAAACAAAGCTAGTGCTTATCTCCCCAGCATATAGTGGATGTAGAAAAATATTATGCAATAGTTATACAAAACAGAACCGACCGACCACCCCTTATGTCAGATGTCGAGAAACATTTAAATAACGCATCTAGGCGATACCCAACGTCACACAGTTAACCATATTTATAAAAACGGCGAAATAGAGATTAATATGACGCCGCACTGCGTATTAGCCATAACGAAGTGCTAACGGCTCAAAAACAGGCTACTATCGCGTACCACGGAATGATGAGGCCGGTGTCATGGCCTCTTCATCCTGGGTATTCAAGAAGGCAACGGCGTCCTCAGGCGAAGGAATCGGTTTTCTCGTGCCATCTTTGGTCGTGATGAAAAGCCTTGCAGGGTACTGAAGAGACGGTTTGAGACCTAGCTTGTAGAGGGGGCCCATGACATCTCTGTAGCGGGAACGCTGCTCCACGACTTCAGGACAGTAGTCTTCAAAGATTTGGACTGGTTTTCCTTCGTATTTCAGCGTTCCCCTCCTCTTCCGTGCCTCCCGAATAATTTTTTCTTTTATTCGATAATGATGTAAACGAGCAATAACTGCTCTAGGCCTGGAGCTAGTTGTTGTTTTGGCACCGGCCCTGTAACACCGGTCCAACTCGGGTGGCGTAGGAAGGATCTCTTTCCCCAGAATATCAGCCAGTATCTTTGCAAAAAAGTCACTGGGTTGGTCGCTATACATGGACTCATCCAGTCCTAATATGCGAATATTGGATCGGCGGCTATGGGACTCGACGTCGGTTAGCTTAGACTTTAGCTTATCATTGCTTTCTTCTAGAGCCGTACATCTAGCCTCTAGCTCGTCCACCCTGCCAGTCCAAGTATTTAAGCCGTCTTCCAGAGAGGTCAGACGCTTGGCATGGTCATTAACCGACGTCCAGAGGCTGTCGAGTTTGGTTTTGAGCGAGGCAGCGGACGCTCTGATTTAGTTGGTTAAGGATTGCCTGAGCTCTTCAATTAGCCCAGCAATGGCGATTATATCAGCGGGAGCGTCGTCCTTCTTGGATTCATTTCTCAGTGTTCTCTTTGCTGCCATTGTGGTTCTTTCAGCCAAAAAAGTTAGTAGGAAATATAAAGGGATGTATACAAAAAGGTTTAACCGAGTTGAAAATATAAAAAGAGGCTTTTAAAACTAAATATAAAAAAATGGAGTAACGACGTGGCAATGAGCGACTACATCATCCTCGACCTGGAACCCGAAACCCTGTGGGATTTAATCTGAAACAACCTGCCATGTCGTCTCTAGAGCCTCCTTTCTCTCCTTCACGCCAAGTTAAATCTACTCTAAATGAAAGTGAATTTTCTATTTTTCTCCCATCCCAATTTCGTATCGCCTATTAAAGGAGCTCCCGTCTATACGGAGCTACTGAGCAGTTTTGATCCCGTAGCTAGACTGGCTGACGCGCCGTTCTACTTCCTGGTCTGATACCAAAACAGTCCTTTGTCCCAATGATACGTGCAGGCAGCTTTACTGGGAAAATGGTATTTATTTCCCCTCACCGTCAAACAGAATGTCTTCATAAACTGATAAAATAATAATGAATACAATAACTAATTACATACAAACATTTCGACCTGTGACCTGCGTCGTGCGTGCGGTCAAAAACCATTGCCCTTTCCGGGTCAAAACTCCTCCTCATACAGGTGTACCTGACACTTAAATAAAAGAAGCGCCACCCCCTGGTCACATAAATCCACTGCACAGTAAATCCATTTTGGCCGTTACACACCGGCCCCTAATTGTTAAGGCAGGCACACATAACAATTCAAAAAATAAATAAACAAAACAAATAAGAGCCAAAACATGTCATGGATTAAGTGCATCTACATTCCATGAACCAAACACAGTTTTGTCACCGGCCTTACAATGGTGCTACTTTTAGTCTGCAATTTCACAGAACGCACCAGACCTTGTTTGTCTGGAAAGACCTCCAGAACCCTGCCAAGTGGCCAGGACCCACGAGGAGCTGAAGAGTCCATGATTACTACAATATCTCCAGCTGCCAAACTCCTTTTCCTCTTGTCCCAGAGAAAGCACAGAAAATCACCGGTTGAATGCCACCGGTTCCTCTCTGAAGCGAGTTAGCACTCCTGGCTCCTCCTCCTTTCCTGGTTATTCGACTTCCTGTTCCTCCTCCTTTCCTGTTTCCTCTTCCTTCATCTACCCCTGTGTTGGTAAAAGCTGGTAGGTCAGGAAGGATTCTGTCTGCTGGAAGATCCGCCATCTTTTGCTCCACTGCACTGTCACTGTAGTGTTTGCAAAAGCTGCATTCAGCGATGATCTTCTTAACAGCTGCATGGGCGTTGGTGATCCAAAATTTCTTTCTCACTTTGGACATTGTGTGAGTCCTTCCACCATGTCTCCAATTCTGGTGTACATGCTTGAGAATGTGCATTGAAACATGCTGGTCCTTGGAGAGAATGAGTGGAGGTTTAGCTTCCTCTGGTGTTGATCCTCTGCTCAATCTTCCTACAACTCTCAAGAGTCCATCTTCAAACGCTGTATCCAGCCTAGTCACTCCCACATTGTTGGGCAGACAGACCTTGTTTCAAACAGTACCTCTCCTCCTGAAGCACTGCTGAACTTTCCAACTTTTCCAGATGGCTTAGGTCTTCTCTGGACACTTCCTTCTCCTTCACAGCTACTTCTTTGAAGTTGTGATTGTCCTGATTGGCCAGCATTTCTTCCCGTCCGCAGACCGAGATCCTGTTCACCGTAGCAGAGGGAAACTCTGACTCCACAACACCACTGTTTCCATTCAGTGGACCATTAACGACCCATCCCAGCACTGTCCTTATAGCATACGGGCTATTCCCGTGACTGTTGATGACCTCCCAAGGTTCCAATATCTTGGGAGTGTTGGTTCCAATCAACAGGTCGACATTTTCTTTTAGGCGTGCGATGTGTACGTTGGACAAATATGACCATTTCGACAGTTCTTCAGGTGTCACCATGTTCTCAGCCGTGACTGGCATTTTCTTCTGTGTGAGAACTTCCGGAAGAACATGAAAGTCATTGCTGTCCAAATCAGCTACCTCCAACCCAGTCAAGGAGTAAGCTGGAACAACTGTCTCTTGCCCCATGGTGCTCAGCAGGAAGGTGGTTCTTCTGCCTGCGATATTCAGCCTCTGCTTTAGATGTTCAGAGCAGAATGTGGCTGAGCTACCAGGGTCTAAGAAGGCGTAGGTTTGTACAATGTTTCCGTTTGCTGCTTTCACATTTACAGGGAGAATGGCTAATACACACCGGTCCTTACCGGCCCCTGTATGTCCACATGTTTGCAGTGAAGTTGGTTGATTATTGGATGGTTCCTTTAACTGTTCTGGAGAAGATGGTTGCCTTTTGATGTGAAGCAGGGTGGGGTGAGTTTGACCACAAACTTTGCATATCAAGCGCCTTTCGCAATCTCTGCTCATGTGACCAACACATAAGCATGTAAAGCAAACTCCCTTTTCCCTCAGAAAGTACATTTTCTCCTTGTGCCCCTTCTCCTGCAGTTGTTTGCACTCCTCAAACGAGTGACTGCGAGCACAGCAAAGGCATCCAGCTCTCCTAGCATTCACTGTACCTGGTGTTGGTGATGTCAGCTCCTTGGCTCTCTCAGATATGTCCATAGATGTTACTGTGGTGGCGACAATGTTTATTTTCACTCTGTTGGGATATGATTCAAACCTGGTGAGCGATGTTGTGCCAACCACACCAGAATTTGGATCCTGTATGTCACCAAACAGAGGGTCAGAAATAATACTGACGCGTCGCTCCACAAACTTGATCATATCCTCGAAGTGAGCTCTTTCCTGGGTATTTTCCATGATGCCATGAGCCGTACTCCTCCATTGCTCCCTCATCTTGAATGGCAATTTTGATATTATGGCCCTCATGTTGACAGGCATGTCCAACTCCTGCATGTACTGAAGCTCCTCCATTGCATTGCAGCAGCCACGCAAGAATAAGGAGTAGGCTTGAAGTGCCTTGACATCCTCCGATTTTATTGTTTGCCATGCCAAGGCCTTTTGCATGTAGGCATTTCCTATTTTGTACTGATTTCCAAAGTGTTCCTTAAGAAGACCCTTTGCCACTGCGTAACCACGCTCAGGAGCCATATGCTGGCAGCTACGCACCAATTATTGTGGCTGTCCTCTTGTGAACTCCTCCAGATAATACAAAGCATCAGCTTCTGTTACCTTTTCCTCCACTCCTTGTTCAAATGCTTTGATGAATGTTCTATATTGGAGAGGGTCACCTTCAAAGGTTGGGATACTTCGTGGTGGCAGAGACCTGGAATGCTGATGATGTACCAGAGCAGCAGTTATTTCATTTAGCCTCTCCATGATGGTAAGCATGTTTGCAGGTTGGTTTGAATTGATTTGAACATTATCAGTTGTTCCCATTCTGCTTTCCTGTTCCTTGTGGTTGTGGTTATATTGGCGGTTAGTAGCAGTGCTATGCCATTGGCCACGTTCCTTTGGTCTCACATTCACAGGCTTGTTTGGTGGTATTGACAATTGTGTCAATTTACTTCATTGTGTTAATGTCCCAGGTTGATATTCTCTTGCAACAGGATTTAAGACCTTGTGGTGTTCCGTTTCAAAATATTTGAAGGTGCACGAGATGAACATTTGTTTTCAGAGGAGTGCAACACAGCCAACCTTGCAGTGGTTGCAGCCAATTCAGTGTCCACCTCCAGTTGTTCCTTTTTTCTCTTCAGCCTTAGTTCCTGCTCCTTCAACTTTAGTTCCTGCTCCTTCAACTGTTGTTCCTGCTCCTCCAAAGCATGTTTTTCTTTTAGAGATTCAGCACGAGCGACAAGTGCAGCTCTATCGGCTTCAGCTAAAACCCTGGCAGATGACCTGCTACTTGTTTTTGAATATTTGCTCACAATGTTTGACACACTGTCATTTGGAGCAATACCATCATCAATTAAATGCAAATCACCTTCAGTTGTTTTACCATCATTGTTTGAAACCCACAGTTTTGCATTTGAAATACACTCATTGTTTGACAACATTTTTGCTTTAAACCAGATGTCTTGTTTTTCCTTTTCATCATGTAGCATATAACCCAACAGATTGTCGTGCATGCATTTCGCCTCATAACACACCTGACTCAAATCTGTAAGAGCATTCTCTACTTTTGCCTTTTCATCATTTAACATGAAACCATGAATTGTATCTCTTATCTTGGCTGCCATGTTAAATCTACGTTTTCTGCTGGCTTCCAATTTGCCACAATGTTCTGCAAGAGCCTTTGCAGTCATTTTAACGACACGTTTCCCAGTGACGTCACCGCTAGCAGCGGAGCGCACTGCGGTCTCCATGGAAACTTTTGACGCCGGTTTGCGCGTCTCCATGATATTAGATAGTCAGTGAGTTAAAACGAGATGGCTGGCGAGTCGCGCAACAAAGTCAATACAAAAAGGTCCACGTGTAAAAGTAAAAGTCAAGTGTCATTCCACTTCAGCAACCATGGATTTATGCTCAACCCCAAGTTATGTGCACGCACAATTTACATGGCCATGCATTTATATAGCGCTATAAACATACCTCCTTGCGTTGGATACCATGCTGTCGCTCGCGGACCAGTACTCGCGGTCCAGTACTGATCCTCAGCCAAACTTCGGGTCAGCACCGGTGTGTTCCTCGTCCACGAACGGCTGCAGGCAGCTCCCCGATGCAGCAGCAAACAGTGGAATCCTCTTCCTCCACAAACGACAACAGCAGCTCCTCGTCTTCCTCCGGTGGAGATTCTCCGACGTCCCAAACGCAGCGAATCTTCCCCAGTCTCAAAACGAGAGTCCAACTGGTGCGTAGGTTTTTGACTAATATTAAAGGAGCTCCCGTCTATACGGAGCTACTGAGCAGTTTTGATCCCGTAGCTAGACTGGCTGACGCGCCGTTCTACTTCCTGGTCTGATACCAAAACAGTCCTTTGTCCCAATGATACATGCAGGCAGCTTTACTGGGGAAATGGTATTTATTTCCCCTCACCGTCAAACAGAATGTCTTCATAAACTGATAAAATAATAATGAATACAATAACTAATTACATACAAACATTTCGACCTGTGACCTGCGTCGTGCGTGCGGTCAAAAACCATTGCCCTTTCCGGGTCAAAACTCCTCCTCATACAGGTGTACCTGACACTTAAATAAAAGAAGCGCCACCCCCTGGTCACATAAATCCACTGCACATTAAATCCATTTTGGCCGTTACATCGCCAATTATCCCCTTCAATTCTCCCCTCCCCTGTCTTGAACGTTGCTAGACTATGCCTCCCACTGGTCGGCTGTAGATAGAAGCCTTGCATCACGTGTCCCCTCCGGTACACGAGGAGGCAGCCTGTCGCATCTTTTCACCAGACAGTGCGGACTCTCAGTGGGTACGCGTGGGAGGCTCACGCTGCCCCCGATACTTCCTGTCTCTGCTGTACAGGCGTCACCCAACCGACCTGTAGGAGTCGCTGTCCACAGCGTCCAATCCCCACCCATCGACTTTCCACCCGCTACCTCTGCCAATTGAGATAGTATGACGACTGGTCCAAGCCGCAGGCAACGCTGACTCGGGGAGTCGAGACCGGAGTCTCTTGCATTGGTGACGAGTGCAATCTTCGCTACGCCACCCAGTCGCCCCTAATGAAAGTGAAACTTAAGCTACTCTGTACTGCGACCTATGAAATAGATCTGCTGTCTGTGCAGACACATTCAGTTTATAATGTTTCACGCTTGATGTTTTACAATTTTGAGTTTTTTATTTGATGAATGTGGGCACTGAAATGTGAAAATGAACTAAATGGGTTTTTATTTCTATATAGAAAAAAGCAGGTGGGCAAGTAACTCTGTGGAGCCTGAACACAGAGGAACACAAACCTAGTTGGTCATCATCACGCTGTCGATGCTTGCGTGACTTGTTTGTAATCCAACCCTTCCTCTAAGCATCTAAGTCTTCTCATGAACCCCCTCCTCCTCTCCATTCTCAGGAACTCACGTGTGAAGATGTCGTTTGCCTGCAGGTGTTTAAGAAGAAAGACTGAAGAGCAGCTGTTTGGAAAAAACGGTGACTGCTGGTTCTTCTGTCCCCGTTTCCGACCTCAGCCTCTTCTCTCAGCAGGGGTTCCCAGGTGACCTCTGACCTCAGACAGTTCTTAGACCCAATCCGGTTGTCAACCCTTTCACTACCACACTACAGAAGGTTAACCTTTCACTGTAGTGTGGTAGTGAAAGGGTTAACCTTCTGTAGTGTGGTTGTGAAAGGGTTAACCCTTTGTCGTGTGGCAGTGAAAGGGTCAACCTTCTGTATTGTCGCAGTGAAAGGGTTAACCCTTTGGTAGTGAAAGGGTTAAGTCGTGACGTAGCGATCTTCCAATAAACAGTTATCTGAAGCCAGGCTTCCTGCGTTGGCTGAGGCTCTGGTCTGGTCAACACACCTCAGTGTCCCTTGTTGTTTCAATAGATCTGAGTCATAACAAACTGTTTGTGGTTTGTGCTCCCAGTACCTCCTCCTGTCTGAAGGAGCGTTTGGCCCCAGACATGAATGTACTGTACTGTACTGTACTGTACTGCCACGCGTGGCGTCAGACTTAACAACCCAATTGAGGCTTTGCACAGAAAGTTTGTGTCATTCTGTTTCTTCCGGCATGGCTGCCTGTAATCATTGGTTTTGAAAGAAAGAGATGTATTTCTATTGTCGGGGTTAACCTATGGAACAATACTGATGTAAATGTATAAGTAATTCGCTTTTCGTTTAAAAAAAAAAAAAACATAAAAAAAAGGGTTTGTAGGCCTATAGCTATTTTTGAGGGTTATTACATGTGAATAATTTTGTTTTGTTTTGGAGGCTTGATTTGATAAGAGTATAGGACAGACATATATTATGCTTCAGCCTGTACCTTTTTAGTCACTGCCAGAATCAAAGACAGTCGACAGACAGACGTTGACAATCTGGAATGATGTATATTGTATTGTGTGTCATGACTGAATAAAGCTACTACAAAAAAACGCCTACTTTCTGTGCAGTAGGACATTGGAAAAGCATTACTGTTCCAATGTGGTGTTTAAAAGAAATACACCTTTCGTACAAAGACGATGTATCGATGCATAGCAAGCATTGTTTCACACATAGCAACTGCTGTCTCTTCCAAGATGGAGAAGAACATTATGTGCAAAGATATTCTACACCCAAAGATAAAAGAGTGGACTAACCTCCATTTCAACTTACAGGCTAGACAAACACATCTCCCAGTGAGCTGTGGTGTTCCACAAGGAAGCATACTAGGACCGCTACTGTTCCTAATTTATGCAAATTACATGTCGTCAGCTTGTGACTGCAACTTGTTCCTGTTCGCGGACGACTCAGCCCTGTTGGTCTCTGACAAGAACAAGTTACAGGTTGAAAAAACCCTCAGCTCGGAACTCGGCAAAATCTGCATCTGGCTCGCTGATAACAAACTATCATTACACCTGGGTAAAACAGAGTCCATTCTCTTCAGTTCAAATAACAAACTCAGCAAGACCGACGGCTTCTCAGTTACAGTATGTGACAATATTGTCACAAGGAAAGATGAAATTACATACCTAGGTTCCATCCTAGAGGCAAATCTTTCCTGTGACAAAATGGCATCCAATGTAATAAAAAAAGTCAACCAACAAACTCGATTCTTGTACCGGATCTCCTCTCTGGTAAACAAGAATACCCTGAAGACTCTGGCAGGAGCACTCATTCAAGGGTACTACGACTATGCTTGCACCTCATGGTACCAAAGCACCTCAAAGGCGCTAAAAACTAAATTACAAACATCACAAAACAAACTGGTCAGACTACTGCTTGACCTTACTCCTAGAACCCACCTCACCCCTGCCCACTTTGACAACAAATGGCTTAGAGTAGACGACAGAGTACAGCAACTTGCAATGGGCCTGGTCTACAAGATACACTACACAACTAAGGTACCCATGTACATGTCAAAATACTTCCCAAAGGTCAGTGAATACCACGATCGCAACACCAGAGGGAGCTCCACAAATCATGTTAAACCTAGATTCGGCTCAAACAAGGGACTAAACACGTTTCGCAATTATGCCACATCAATGTGGAACGCCCTACCCACAGCTGTAAAGGAATGTGAATCACTACCCACTTTCAAAACCACTCTCAAAGAGCACCTACGAGAGACTGCAATTCGAAACTGGCCCCTGTAAATGTCCTAACGCAACCCCCTCCAATGTACAATAAATGTCCTATTAAACCCAATAATACACAAGACCCTCTTCTTGGGACCAAGTAAGGTTTAGTCGATAATCCAATGTACAGTTACCCCCCCCCCCCCCCCCTCCACCACCTCCAATGTAGTTTCCCCCCCACCCCCCCTCCAACCAACCTCCTCCAATGTAGTTTCTTCGTCAAATGTATATACTCTCTTTTTTAGACTCTTGTATCAAAAACAGTACTGTATTTGTAAATCTGGTATGTCATAAATGTATAGATGTAGCAGTACTGTCTATCTGTATGTCATATGTTATGATGAATTGAAAATGGGGGACCCTGATGTAAACAAGACGAAAGTCTTTCTCTGGTATGCAGCATCCCCTTAACAATTGTGTGTATTGAGCCGTACTGTATTGTACCCATTCTGCAATCTGTTAATAACATTTTCAATCAATCCATCGGACAAGCTCTTTCCCCTTATCTATGCCATTGATCTTATCAATGACAAAACCGAGGAAAACAAAAACAAACCACGTGAACTTTGGAAATTACTCAATAACCAACTAGGCTGCAGTAAAAAACTTAAAACCAGATTCTCAAACATAAACATAAAGACGGACAACACGCTCATCACAGAAAAGCTGGATGTAGCCAATTACTTAAATAGTTTCTTCACAAACATAGCCACAACACTGGTAAACAAACTACCCTCCCACTCAGGGCATTATGGGGTAGAACACATAGTAGCATACTACAAGAACCTAGGGGTCCACAAAGACGACTTCAAACTGGAAATGGTAACAACAGATGAGGTACTCAAAAAACTGAGCGCCCTCCAACCCAACAAGGCCACTGGCCATGACAACATCCCCTCCAAATTCCTCAGAGACTCAGCAGCCGCCATCACCCCAGTCATCACACACATAATAAACCTCTCCATAAAACAGGGACACATCCCCAAGGACTTCAAAATTGCGAGAGTGACCCCTCTGCACAAAAAAGGCAGTAAATTAGACCCAGGCAACTACCGCCCTGTTTCTATCCTTACCTCCATCTCGAAAGTCATGGAAAGAATTGTATACGAACAGGTCGAAAAATACCTTGCGGAAAAAAATCTAATCTACGAATTCCAATCTGGCTTCAGAACATCCCACTCCACTGACACATGCCTTCTCTATTTAAACGACCACATCAAACAAGAGGTGGACGCGGGCAAATACTGCGGCATGGTCATGCTGGACCTACAAAAGGCCTTCGACACTGTCAATCACACCATTCTGATTGACAAGCTAAAAGCAATTGGTTTTAATAGTCTATCAGTGAGCTGGATGCAATCCTACCTGGAGGGGAGAGAGCAGATGGTGGAGGTAAACGGTACCCTATCCCCCCCCCTCACAGTAAGCTGTGGTGTTCCACAAGGAAGCATACTAGGTCCGCTACTGTTCCTAATTTATGCAAATGACATGTCGTCAGCTTGTGACTGCAACTTGTTCCTGTTTGCGGACGACTCAGCCCTGCTGGTCTCTGACAAGAACAAGTTACAGGTTGAAAAAACCCTCAGCTCAGAACTAGGCAAAATCTGCATATGGCTCGCTGATAACAAACTATCATTACACATGGGCAAAACAGAGTCCATTCTCTTCGGTTCAAATAACAAACTCAGCAAGACCGACGGCTTCTCAGTTACAGTGGGTGACAATATTGTCACAAGTAAAGAAGATATTACCTACCTGGGTTCCATCCTAGAGGCAAATCTTTCCTGTGACAAAATGGCATCCAATGTAATAAAAAAAGTCAACCAACGAACTCGATTCTTGTACCGGATCTCCTCACTGGTAAACAAGAATACCCTGAAGACTCTAGCAGGAGCACTCATTCAAGGGTACTACGACTACAGTATGCTTGCACCTCATGGTACCAAAGCACCTCAAAGGCGCTAAAAACAAAATTACAAACATCTCAAAACAAACTGGTCAGACTACTGCTTGACCTTACTCCTAGAACCCACCTCACCCCTGCCCACTTTGACAACCTAGGATGGCTTAGAGTAGACGACAGAGTACAGCAACTTGCAATGGGCCTGGTCTACAAGATACACTACACGACCAAGGTACCCATGTACATGTCAAAATACTTCCCAAAGGTCAGTGAATACCACGATCACAACACCAGAGGGAGCTCCACAAATCATGTTAAACCCAGATTCGGCTCAAACAAGGGACTAAACACGTTTCGCAATTATGCCACATCAATGTGGAACGCCCTACCCAAAGCTGTAAAGGAATGTGAATCACTACCCACTTTCAAAAACACTCTCAAAAAACACCTAAGGGAGACTGCAACTCGAAACTGGCCCCTGTAAATGTCCGAACACAACCCCCTCCAATGTACAGTAAATTACCAAGTATGGTCTTGTCAATAATCCAATGTACAGTTTTGTTTGTACAGTTGTACAGTGTCCCCCACCCACCCCTCCTACCCAACCCCCCCCCCCCCCCACCCACCCAACCACCTCCAATGTACAGTCCCCCCCCCACCTACCCAATCCAATGTAGTTTCTACGTCAAATGTATATACTCTTTTTTTCTGGACTCTTTTTGTATCACAAACAGTACTGTAATTGCAAATCTGGTATGTCATAAATGTATAGATGTAGCAGTACTGTCTATCTGTATGTCATGTATGTCATATATGTTACGATGAATTGAAAATGGGGGACCCTGATGTAAACAAGACGAAAGTCTTTCTCTGGTCTGCATCCCCTTAACAATTGTATGTATTGAGCTGTACTGTACTGTACCCATTCTGCAATCTGTTAATAAAGTTTTCAATCAATCAATCAATCAATCAATCAATCAATCAGGGGGCGCTTGGTTTTTAGAATAGTCTTTATCCAGCGTCCCCTGGTGGAAAAATTAGGAACAAGCGTCTGTGTAAACAGTAGAACCAGGGTTTGGTTCTGGTCCCGAATCAGTTTAAAAAATGTCTCGTATTTGGATCCTCATAATGAATGGAACAATTGTACTGTAATTGACATGTTTGTCATTGTAAATAATAATTTGTTCTTAAGCAGACTGCCTTGTTAATTAAGGGTTTAATACTACTAATAATAATATTACTAAGTATAAGTAAAAACTGTATCTGTTGGTCCTGGGTGAACAATAAATCCATATGATGCAGTTTCATTGTTTTTAAATAGATTCAAAATGTCAAGATAATATTCCTTTAACCAGACTACTACTATTTAACCATTATCCATCCACACTGTCTATCCATCCATTCATTTATCTATCATTTACATACAACAAGGGGATTTTGAGATCATCTTTATGATATTCTTGCTTTATTAAACATGAGATGAGAGAGAGAGGGACAGACAGAACACCTGGACTGACCCCAGTTCATAATATCAACATGATGTGATAAGAGAGAGAGGGACAGACAGAACACCTGGACTGACCCCAGTTCATAATATCAACATGATGTGATGAGAGAGAGGGACATACAGAACACCTGGACTGACCCCAGTTCATAATATCAACATGATGTGATGAGAGAGAGGGACAGACAGAACACCTGGACTGACCCCAGTTCATAATATCAACATGATGTGATGAGAGAGAGAGGGACAGACAGAACACCTGGACTGACCCCAGTTCATAATATCATCATGATGTGTCGTGTGTCACCTGCCACTATGTCACAATGCCATCAACACTGTTGTCATTTTAATCATGATAACCTGTTATTACAAGTCGTTCTCCTGCCAAGATGTCTGCGAAGACGATTGAATACTATGAATGGAATGGGTTTGGTAAAACATTTATTGTATCTCAATCTTCTCTCAAATGTAACGCTACGTTCAGATGTAACCTTACAGTAACACTACGTTCAGATGTAACCTTACAGTAACGCTACGTTCAGATGTAACCTTACAGTAACGCTACGTTCAGATATAACCTTACGGTAACGCTACGTTCAGATGTAACCTTACGGTAACGCTACGTTCAGATGTAACCTTACGGTAACGCTACGTTCAGATGTAACCTTACAGTAACGCTACGTTCAGATGTAACCTTACGGTAACGCTACGTTCAGATGTAACCTTACGGTAACGCTACGTTCAGATGTAACCTTACAGTAACGCTACGTTCAGATGTAACCTTACAGTAACGCTACGTTCAGATGTAACCTTACGGTAACGCTACGTTCAGATGTAACCTTACGGTAACGCTACGTTCAGATGTAACCTTACGGTAACGCTACGTTCAGATGTAACCTTACAGTAACGCTACGTTCAGATGTAACCTTACAGTAACGCTACGTTCAGATGTAACCTTACAGTAACGCTACGTTCAGATGTAACCTTACAGAGCCTTGAGACAGAGCCTGCGCTTCAACTCAAGAGTTGTCTGTCTGAAATGGATCTGATGGATGGATGGATGGATGGATGGATGGATGGATGGATGGATGGATGGATGGAGGGATGGGCTGGCCCTCTCAGGACCTCTTGAACACCTGCTTGGCCCTCTCAGGACTTCTTGAACACCTGTTTGGCCACAACACCAGCAGCTCGCAGCTCCTGCAGGAAGAACAAGAACAGACAGAAAATGAAAGGAACTGAACGTTGCAGTTCTTAGTCTAAGCCTGAAGAACATCGTTCTCCTCTCCGTCAACAGATACCCTCGGCGTGCCCTTGAGCAAGGCACTATGCTGTGCTGGCAGTGTGAATGTGTGTAGTTGTGTGTGAAGAACATGAGCAAGAGTGTTTCATTAACCATAACCGTGGATAAGAGTACAGGCATACGAATAAATACAAAATGAAAAACACTACAACATAATGTATTCATTTGTATGCCTGTAGTCTTATCCAGGGATGGTTAATTATTATTATTATTATTATTATTATTATTATTATTATTATTATTATTATTATTATTATTATTATTATTATTATTATTATTATTATTATTATTATTATTATTATATATACTTTTGTATTATATAAATAAAACATTGAATGGTATTTTAATAAACCTGACTTTCTCATTTAGGCCCTGGGCTGGGTTTCCATATAATCCTTTTTACATATCTGTAGATACTATATCTATATCTGTACATATCGCTTACCTACTCTCACTAGTTACACTGCTGACCAGTATGACTTACTACCATAGTGTCTTTATACCTGTATCACTGTTAATACTATATTAATACTACAACTCTGATTAGCACTATTACTCAGTAGTACACATTTTTATATATTATACCCAGTTTAACCACCTGTACATTGTATATTACTATTGTACTTTACTGTTATATTTGCACTCTGGTTGGATGCCAAACCTCTTTTTGTTGTACTGTACTTGTGCTGTATGATGCCAATACATTATAATCTAATCTAATCTAATTTGTTCAATAACACTTTACAAACTAAGGATATTGTCCCACTAGAATGCAGTGCATCTTTCCTCCACCAGAGGCCCCCATCGCTCTACACATGAGTCTAGACTACTGTGTGTCTCTCCTGCTCAGGGGACCAGCTTACTAATGAATAATTTCATGGCTACTGATTGGGAACATCTGTTGGCATCACTTCCACTAAATAATTTGGCAGTCTTATGATTTCTCACTGAGCTTTGATGGCAGTAATCACAGAGATGAAACTCCATAATGATAAGGTGATGAAAATGGTAATGCACTCATCATTACTATAAGGACCTTTCAAATGCTAATGTTTCACTTCGTTGGTACATCGTGAACTCCACAGACGAGATAAAAAGCACCGTTGAACTGCTACTGCTCAATTGATTGATTGATTATTTTATTTTCCGTGTCGTGCACACTAGTGTCCAACCCTCATGGGTTTATAAGACACCAGACATACTGTTGCAGTGTTCCGTTATTACATCACACGTTACATCTCTCTGACCAACCAGCTGAAGCTGAACTCTTCCTTCTCTCGCTGCATTTAAAAGGATGATCTCTGAGCACTGTGTGCCGACTTGTAACTGTCTTAGCTGATTTGTATGGTTTATTGATTGTGTCTATATATGAATCAACTGTTAACTGTGTCTTGTTTTGTAAGCTCGTCGTCGCTG
Source organism: Notolepis coatsorum (assembly GCF_963971535.1). Classification (NCBI taxonomy): domain Eukaryota; kingdom Metazoa; phylum Chordata; class Actinopteri; order Aulopiformes; family Paralepididae; genus Notolepis; species Notolepis coatsorum. Next base: position 37,430,836 of record NC_140177.1, read on the forward strand.
TGAATGAGGGTAAAACCTCAGTGTCTTACGAGGCTGAAATAAAGGTTTGAAATGAGACGAGATTCTGCCTCCTCTCCCACGCTCCACAAACACAATCTGCTACAAAAGAGGTTCCCTTCCCGAGGCTCAAGCTGTTCATATTCATCCTGTTCAGGAAAATCAACATTTGCACAGTCAAGCTACCGTATCAGAGCTGCAGAAGTGACTTCATATAGAAGGTTCCCCTAGGAAAGGGAAGAAGGAAAGCAATGAAGGAAAGGAAGGAAGGAAGGAAGGAAAGGAAGGGAGGGAGGAAGGAAGGAAGGAAGGAAGGAAGGAAGGAAGGAAGGAAGGAAGGAAGGAAGGAAGGAAGGAAGGAAGGAAGGAAGGAAGGAAGGAAGGAAGGAAGGAAGGAAGGAAGGAAGGAAGGAAGGAAGGAAGGAAGGGAGGAAGGGAGGGAAGGAAACTCTTTATCTGCCAAGTACATTCACCAGGAATGTATCCATATAAATTAATGAATGAATAGTTTATTTCGAACAATAAAATAATCAAGAAATAAGTAAAAAAAAATACAAAGATAATTTACTGTGAATCTACCCTGCATAAAAAAGAATATAGCCTATGTGCTGCTGCAGATTAATCTACCCTGGGTAACAGAGTACAGTCTATGTGCTGCTACAGATTCATCTACCCTGGGTAACAGAGTACAGTCTATGTGCTGCTACAGATTCATCTACCCTGGGTGACAGAGTACAGTCTATGTGCTGCTACAGATTCATCTACCCTGGGTGACAGAGTACAGTCTACAGTATGTGCTGCTACAGGTGACAGAGTATAGTCTACAGTATGTGCTGCTACAGGTGACAGAGTATAGTCTACAGTATGTGCTGCTACAGATAACATTGTGTTTTCTTACCAGATGGAGCTCGTCTCCCTCAACCCAGTGAGTCCAGCCCCGTCCTTCGATGTCTCCCTTCTGCTTACAGACCAGCCGGTCTGTCTGTCCAGCCGGTCCTACTGCCCATGTGACGGTGGTCTAAAGAGAGACAACACATTCTATTCACCAGCGTGTCTCTCTCCCATGTGATGGTGGTCTAAAGAGAGACAACACATTCTGTTCACCAGCATGTCTCTCTCCCATGTGACGGTGGTCTAAAGAGAGACAACACATTCTGTTCACCAGCATGTCTCTCGCCCATGTGACGGTGGTCTAAAGAGAGACAACACATTCTGTTCACCAGCGTGTCTCTCTCCCATGTGACGGTGGTCTAAAGAGAGACAACACATTCTGTTCACCAGCGTGTCTCTCTCCCATGTGATGGTGGTCTAAAGAGAGACAACACATTCTGTTCACCAGCATGTCTCTCTCCCATGTGAGAGGGGTTGGAGCTAAATGCTAGTAAAAACTAAATGTATGTTGTTCTCTAGAGCATCTAGACATATAGTTTACAATGACCTTTGTTTATCTACTGTGAATGGGCCTGACGTTGAAAGAGTCACAGAATACAAATTGCTTGGTATTTGGCTTGATGACAGCTTCCCAAAAGTACCAAAATTGTTATTGTAACATATATTATGAGGGCATACAGACCCTCATTTGCACATTTGTTTATACTGTTTAATTTTATTGCCTAAATGTATGTCTTCCTTCTATTACCATGCCCATACCCGTAACTCCCCTCCCCCTCCCCCATGCTGCTATGACACTATGAGTTTCTCCAAGCGGATCAATAAATATCTTATCTTAGAAAAAGCAGTTTTCCTGTCTGTTTTAGATTACAGAGACGTGATTTATAGACATGCGGCAGCGTCCAGCCATGAGACTCTGTGTATCATTCAGGCATCAGATGTATCACCATTGTAAATGGTAAATGGTGCATTTATATAACAGCTTTTATCCAAAACGCTTTACAATTTGTTCCTCACATTTTACGCATGATTCACTCACACATTCACACACCGACGGGGGAGGTGACTGTGCAAGGTGCCAACCTGCTCATCGGGAGCAGTTGTTAGGGGTTAGGTGTCTTGCTCAAGGACACTTCGACACGTTGCCTGGGAGGAGCAGGCATCGAACCGGGAACCGGGAAGTATTTAAGTACAAGAGGTACTTAAGTACAAGGAGGTATGGTGAGGAGGTATTTAAGTACCAGGAGGTATTGTGAGGAGGTATTTAAGTACCAGGAGGTATTTAAGTACCAGGAGGTATGGTGAGGAGGTATTTAAGTACAAGGAGGTATTTAAGTACCAGGAGGTATGGTGAGGAGGTATTTAAGTACCAGGAGGTATTTAAGTACCAGGAGGTATGGTGAGGAGGTATTTAAGTACAAGGAGGTATTTAAGTACCAGGAGGTATGGTGAGGAGGTATTTAAGTACCAGGAGGTATGGTGAGGAGGTATTTAAGTACAAGGAGGTATTTAAGTACCAGGAGGTATTTAAGTACCAGGAGGTATGGTGAGGAGGTATTTAAGTACAAGGAGGTATTTAAGGAGGTATTTAAGTACCAGGAGGTATTTAAGTACCAGGAGGTATTTAAGTACCAGGAGGTATTTAAGTACAAGGAGGTATTTTCTCTCCCTGCTTAATTTCCTATGAAATATGAAGGAAGCCAGATGGATGTGTTTCATCATCTATTCTGTAGGAGGGGCCTGCAATTCATCTTCATCCACCACCACAACACTACACACACACACACACACACACACACACACACACACACACACACACACACACACTCACTCTCTCTCGCTCTTAAACACACTTAAACACAGATTCAACAACAAAGCACACAGTGGCAGCTGCTTTTTAATCATTCTCTCTCTCTCTCTCTCTCTCTCTCTCTCTCTCTCTCTCTCTCTCTCTCTCTCTCTCTCTCTCTCCAATCAGTACACAAAGTGGCAGCTTACTCATAATCAACTTACAAATTAGTTTGTTTCCCCAGGCGTGGAACAATTCTCTGATCCCATTCAGTATTCAGAGATAATCAGATCAATCCAGTTTGAGTTTTTCAAAAAGCAACAGGGCTTTTGCGGTGATGAAATCAGTGCGCCCAGGCAGTAGTGGTTCGGCAAAAAATTGTTCAGAGTATATCTGCTTAGAAAACGAAAATATAAATTTTCTTTCTCTCCACATGGTAAATACTGTACACAGGTCACACCATGTTTACAGGAAAGTTTTGGAGTTGTATTTGGAGTGTATTTCGTGACTGTTGGGAACTAGGCTACACTGGCACACCTACTTCCAGTGAATGACGCTAAGCTAGGCTAACGGTGCGGCTGTTCCCTAAGCCTAATGGATGCACAGAGAAGAAAAGTGTATGTATCTGCTTGTCTAACTCCAGGGTAGATGGCAAATAAGCAAATTTCCCAAATAGTTGGCGTGTTCCTTTAAGGTCCCTAAGTTTGCTCTGAACAGGGTAAATCTGCATGTTGCTATGATGCCCCTCTAGCTCATGGAATGAACTCCAACAGTCCTTAAAGCTTGAGATTCTCCTTTCTGTTGCAGAGTTTAAAACCTTGATCTCGAACCTTTGTCAATCAAGTTGTACATGTTTTAATTGATTTGGTATCCTTGCTTTTTGCCTCACCTTGTTGTCTTATTGTTATGATTTTATATGCTTTTCTTGCAAATTTCTGTATGTACACTCGACATGACGTGTGTATGAGGGAAACCTCAGTTGCCTTTCAAGTTTAAATATAGGTTTGAAATTGAATTGAAATGAAGACACAGTGTTGCACGCTAACAGGAAGTTGAAAGACAAAATCGTCAAGCTGGCGGCGTCCTTGTTGCCTAGCAACACATAGTGAACTCCTACCACAACCAGAACTGGTGCTGTGTGACGCAGGCCCGCGCTGAGCATCAACCAGAACTGGTGCTGTGTGACGCAGGCCCGCGCTGAGCATCAACCAGAACTGGTGCTGTGTGACGCAGGCCAGCGCTGAACATCAACCAGAACAGGTGCTGTGTGACGCAGGCCCGCGCTGAGCATCAACCAGAACTGGTGCTGTGTGACGCAGGCCCGCGCTGAGCATCAACCAGAACAGGTGCTGTGTGACGCAGGCCCGCGCTGAGCATCAACCAGAACAGGTGCTGTGTGACGCAGGCCCGCGCTGAGCATCAACCAGAACTGGTGCTGTGTGACGCAGGCCCGCGCTGAGCATCAACCAGAACTGGTGCTGTGTGACGCAGGCCCGCGCTGAACATCAAGAAAACCTCCAAGAAAGAAGATTCATCTGAATGTAAACCTGCATTGTGTAACTTTTCCCCCAGAAAAATATGACTTCTTTCTGCAAATATACAAAATACAGTTAGGCTGAACATCAGAAGGAAAGCCTCCCCTCAGCGAGGCATGTGGAACTGCCCTCTGGTGGGGCACGAGGCGTGTGGAACTGAATGAATGAATGAATGACTTTATTTGACAATATAAAAATAACATGTGACAGAAAGCACAGTCAGGAGATACTGCCAAGGATGAACACAAAAAAGCTCACAGCTTATTTCCATTGTGGTCCTTGTAGGGGGGTAGGGGAATGTGATGCTTAGACATGCATCATACAGACATGACATCACAACACATATACCATTTAACATTTATATACATAACAGACTCATAAACATGCAAGGGTGCCTTTTGCTGAGTGTCTAGGTTAAGTATAGTCCCTTTTGAGCCATGTCTTCAGGCTGGACTTGAATCTATCAGCATTGTCTATGATTTTCAGGTCACTGGGCAGACTGTTCCAAAAGACAGCTGCTGAATACAAAAATGACTCCTTCCCCATACAACTCCTGAATCTGACTGGCACAAAGTCAGTTGAGCTGCGCCTAGTTGGGTATGCATGGGTGTCCCTGATTCGGTTGAAGTAGTTGTTGAAGTACACTGGCACTACCCCGTGCACGATTCTGTGAACTAGGCACATCCCTATTTGGTTGACTCTGTCTTCCACCTTTAGCCATCTCATGTTCTCAAAGTGTGATGGGTCAAGGTGGGTTCGGGCAGGTAGCCTTAGTATTACCCTGATTAGCTTGTTTTGTGATGTCTGTAGTTTTATTTTCTGACTTTTGGGGGCGCTGTTGTACCAGGAGTCACACGCATAGTCATAGTGACACTGTATGAGAGCTCCAGCAAGAATTTTCATTGCTGACTGATCTAAAAAATGAGAGATTCTGGCTAGGTATCTAGTCCTGTTATTGATCTTTGTAAGTGCTTGTTGAGCCATGCTTTCCCCTGATAAGCTGTTTTCCAGGACGCAACCAAGATATTTCACAGATGTTTTGTCCGTAAGAACAGTATCTCCTATTCTTTAATGTTAAAACCTGGCGATTTCCTGAGCCTGACCTTTGACCCGAATAGGATGGACTCAGTCTTCCCCACGTGGAGGGACAGCTTGTTGTAGCCTAGCCAGTCACTAACCTTCTCTAGTTCTGCACTCAATATCTGCTCAACCACTTGTTTGTCTTTATGAGACTGTCTGGTGGGGCACGAGGCGTGTGGAACTGCCCTCTGGTGGGGCACGAGGTGTGGAACTGTCGTCTGGTGGGGCACGGGGCGTGTGGAACTGTCCTCTGGTGGGGCACGGGGCGGGTGGAACTGCCCTCTGGTGGGGCACGAGGCGTGGAACTGTCCTCTGGTGGGGCACGAGGCGTGTGGAACTGCCCTCTGGTGGGGCACGAGGTGTGGAACTGCCCTCTGGTGGGGCACGAGGCGTGTGGAACTGCCCTCTGGTGGGGCACGAGGCGTGTGGAACTGCCCTCTGGTGGGGCACAAGGCGTGTAGAACTGCCCTCTGGTGGGGCACGAGGCGTGTGGAACTGCCCTCTGGTGGGGCACAAGGCGTGTAGAACTGTCCTCTGGTGGGGCACGAGGTGTGGAACTGTCCTCTGGTGGGGCACGAGGTGTGTGGAACTGCCCTCTGGTGGGGCACGAGGCGTGGAACTGTCCTCTGGTGGGGCATGAGGTGTGGAACTGTCCTCTGGTGGGGCACAAGGTCTGTGGAACTGTCCTCTGGTGGGGCACGAGGTGTGTGGAACTGTCCTCTGGTGGGGCACGAGGCGTGGAACTGTCCTCTGGTGGGGCACGAGGTGTGTGGAACTGCCCTCTGGTGGGGCACGAGGCGTGGAACTGTCCTCTGGTGGGGCACGAGGTGTGTGGAACTGTCCTCTGGTGGGGCACGAGGCGTGTGGAACTGCCCTCTGGTGGGGCACGGGCGTGTGGAACTGCCCTCTGGTGGGGCACAGGCGTGTGGAACTGCCCACTGGTCAAATCTTCTTTACCAACAGGACATTATTTACATTTACAGAAAGAAATCGATACAGCGATATATATCACAATATTTTGCGTGCCGATATTACATCGACACAGTGACGGCAAGTATCGATATTTAAAAATGTATTTTCTTTACTTGACAGCCTCTGCTGCGACAATTGGAATGAGGTGAACAGACTGAAAACGTTTATGACATTTCAAAAGGTGTAATCATTTGGGTGTTTAACATTAGAAAACAAGTTTGCTACCTGGACACAGCATTGTGGAATGGAACCCTTCCAGGTTCAACAGTAGGTTCATTAACACATTGGAAATATACTGTATATAACATAGTCATAGTATATACTAGTCATAGTATACTGTAGCAAGACTGAAGTGTGTTTCACTCACCATGCACTTCCTGTCGTCCACGCCAGACAGGTCCTCCTGGAACTCCTTGCCCACGAAGAAGTCCATGTTGTAGTTCTTGAAGGTGCTCAGCGTCTTGATGCAGATGTGCTTTCCGTCGTGGGTGATCTCCTTGTCAGGCTTCAGCAAGGTGGCTATCTTCCTGCTGGCAATGTTTACATCTGTGATGGAGAGAGTCACCACAGATGGAGAGAGGAGAGGATAAGGTGAGAGGAGAGGAGAGGAGAGGAGAGGAGAGGAGAGGAGAGGAGAGGAGAGAGGAGAGGAGAGGAGAGGAGAGGAGAGGAGAGGAGAGGAGAGGAGAGGAGAGGAGAGCAGAGGAGAGGAGAGGAGAGGAGGAGATGAGAGGAGGGGAGGAGAGGAGGGGAGGAGAGCAGAGGAGAAGATGAGAGGAGAGAAGAGAAGAGGAGAAGAGGAGAGGGGAGGGAGGAGAGGAGAGGAGAGGAGAGGAGAGGAGAGGAGAGGAGAGGAGAGGAGAGGAGAGGAGAGGAGAGGAGAGGAGGAGATTTGATTTGATTTGATTTTATTTTATTAGGGATCCCCATTAGCTGGTGCGATAGCAACCAGCTAGTCTTCCTGGGGTCCACACACAAAAAAACACAAAAACAATCACTATTGCAAAAAACAAAATTATTAAAAGTCAGTACACACAATGCATAATGAACCTACTGTAACAATTAATATAGCTAAAATTACATTCGTGTAAAACAAAAACAAAAAATTACTTTACAGTGTTAAAAACAATTTAAAAACAATTTAAGATTCTTTTAAAAAGTGAATCTACTGTAAATGCAGCAGAGGTTCCGAGGCAGGCCATTCCACAGAGTTAATGCTCTAAAAATAAAAGATCTCCCCAGAGCGCTGGTTCTAGGACCTGGCAATTCAAGCTGAGAGGAGGGGAGGAGAGGAGGGGAGGAGAGCAGAGGAGAAGATGAGAGGAGAGAAGAGAAGAGGAGAAGAGGAGAGGGGAGGGAGGAGAGGAGAGGAGAGGAGAGGAGAAGATGAGAGGAGAGAAGAGAAGAGGAGAAGAGGAGAGCGGAGGGAGGAGAGGAGAGAAGAGAAGAGGAGAAGATGAGAGGAGAGGAGAAGAGAGGAGATGATGAGAGGAGAAGAGAGGAGAGCAGAGGAGATGAGAAGGGAGATGAGTGAGAATATGAGAGAAGAGAGGAGAGGCGAAGAGGACAGGAGAGGAGAGGAGAATAGATGATAGAAGAGAAGAGAGGAGAGAGGAGAGGGGAGGAGAGAATAGAGGGGAATCGATGTGTGGAGAGGAGAAGATGAGGAGAAGAGAGGAGAGGAGAGAAGAGATAATAGAGAGGGGAGGAGAGGAGAGGAGATGAGTGGAGAGGAGAAACGAGGAGATGAGGAAAAGGAGAAGAGAGGAGAGGAGATAGATAGTGAGGACAATTCAGTGCAATCATGGCACACATTTTCTAATTGATTTCTCAAAATTCGTTAGTCGTTAGTGGAGGATGTGTTGAGATTTCTGTATGCGTTTTAATTTTGAAGAAAGAAAAAATAAGCTTGTTTACTAAATGAGAGTTCAATTACTGAATGAGAGTTAAATTACTGAATGAGAGCTCTATTACTAAATGAGAGTTCAATTACTGAATGAGAGCTCTATTACTGAATGAGAGCTCAAATACTGAATACCAAGAATAAAAACAATAAACAAGCTTGTCACTGTTTTCTTTCTCCAACTGGTATAACCATAGTAGGCCTATATGAAATATAAAATATTCTTAACACCTTACGATCCTGTATCTGTCTCTTCTACTTGCACCTGATCTTGATACTCTGCGGGAAACGGGTATCTAGACTTATTCTACCGTCTTGGAACAGTCAGTGCTGGAAATAGTGCATTTATCGTGTATTTATCGTGCATTTGACAGGTCCTCGTCAACTCATAATGATAAACGAGGTGAGCGTTCAGGTTGCTAGTTAGGGCGTAAAGTCAGAACCAAACAGATGCAAGGCAGCAGATTCAATCAGATTATTCAACTTTCTTTAGTTACTGTGTCTGTGATGTAAACAAGACGAAAGTATTTTTCTGGTCTGCATCCTACAGTTGTTTGTATTGAGCCGTACTTTATTCTAGGTGGTCTGGGACCAGAGCAGAGTGCCTGTGGGTGTTGGTCCTGATGAAACCGTCTGATCTTTCTAAATGAACTCACCCAGAGCCTTCAGGTACTCCTCGAAGTTATCGTTGGAAATCATTTTCCAATAACCATTCAGATCGACTCCGACTGGCATCTTGACAGTGTTGCTGGTTTAAACTCCCAGTGAACGAAAAAAGTTCCGAAGTCGTCGGTTACTCGCAGTCGAATGTCGGACCTCTGTGTCCAAACGATCCCATTTGAATCAAAACGTTAATCCGAGGCGATGATGAGTTGATGACTCACTGCTTTCCTTTTTTTTGGTAACATCAGGCCTCCCCCGACACGCGTTCCAAGCATCTCGTTCCACGCGAAGTCAAATTGGAACCAAGGTAACTATAAAATAAGGAAGGGTCACCACCACGTCTGAATAACAGCGTTATATTCTCTGCTTGGTGCCTGACTTTGGTGCCAGTTCTATTGAAGCGGCCTGTATTTAAATAAAAAATATACCATCTATCTGAGGAAATATACACCACCCAATATATCAAACGTTAAATGCAACAAATTGCAGATGATTCTGACATCCGACTGATCCGAGGTAAAAGTAATAACCATTTGATTCAACTCAATGTCGGCCGAACTGAAAGTTTCCACACTTGGCACCAATGTGCGTTCACGCACTACAGTACACAGTGAGTCAATGACGCGACGTCCCTTCCTTCCTTTACAGTATAGGTTCCTTGATTGGTACACGCTGAACACAGAGCCTTCTAAAAAGAGAGTTGCGACACTCATAGACTCAGTGTTTCCGAGGCACGCTTGATTGATTGAAAACTTTATAACAGATTGCAGAATGGGTACAATACAGTACGGCTCAATACAAAACAACTGCTAAAAGGATGCAGATTGCAGACCAGAAAAATAATTCCATCTTGTTTACATCGGGGTCCCCCATTTTCAATTCATCAGGACATTTATGACATGATACAAGACATAGCCTCTACAGATATACAGAACTGTGTAGTAAAAAGAGATCATAAAAAAGATATAGGCCTAGGGGAAGAAACTGTACATTGGTGGGGGGGGGGGGGTTGGACATTTACAGGGGCAAGTTTCTAATTGCAGCCACCCGTAGGTGCTCTTTGAGAGCGGTTTTGAAGGAGGGTATATGGATTCACATTCCTTCAACTTTAACTGTTTAGTCCCTTGTTTGAGCCGAATCTGGGTTGAACATGATTTGTGGAACTCCCTCTCGTGTTGTGGTCGTGGAATTCACTGACCTTTGGGAAGTATTTCGACATGTACATAATAATAATAATAATAATAAATCAAATTTATATAGCGCCTTTCATAGAACCCAAGGTCGCTTTACAATCAGGACAAAAAATAGGGCAAGGAAAGTAGGGGGGGAGGGGGAAGAGGGGATGAGGGAAAGTAGGGGATAATGGACCTAATTTAATCTAAAACTAACTGATGGGGAAAGCCTTGGTGAAGAGGTGTGTTTTTAGAGCGGATTTGAAGGTGTCCAGGGTTGGGGCGTTGCGGATTTCGGGGGGGAGAGAGTTCCAGAGGGTAGGGGACGCCACGCTGAAGGCTCTGTCCCCAAAAGTCCGTAACCTGGTGCGAGGGATGGAGAGGAGACCTAGATCAGAGGATCGTAGGTTCCGGGATGGAGTGTACTGGTGGAGGAGATCAGACAGGTACCGGGGGGCGAGGGCATGGAGGGATTCATAGGTGAGGAGCAGGAGTTTGAAGGTGATGCGGAACCTGACTGGAAGCCAGTGGAGATGGATGAGGGTGGGGGTGATGTGCTGCCAGGGCTTGGTGTGAGTGAGAACCCTGGCAGCTGAGTTCTGGACATACTGGAGCCTGTCCAGGGCTTTGCTGGGTACCCCGAACAGGACTCCATTCCAATAGTCCAACCGGGAGGTGACAAATGAGTGGATCAGGGTCTCCGCCACAGAGTCTGAGAGTGAGGGTCGGAGACGGGAGATGTTCCTGAGGTGGTAGAAGGCAGACTTGGTGACAGATTTGATGTGGGAGTGAAATGAAAGTGTGGAGTCAAGGGTGACGCCCAGGTTACGGACTTCGAGAGACGGGGAGATGGAACAGCCGTCAACGTGGAGGAGGAGATCTCCAACCTTCCCGAGCAGTGCCTTGGGGGCCACAACCATGAGCTCTGTCTTTTTGCTGTTGAGTTTAAGTAATTTGGTTGCCATCCAGGTTTTTATAGCGTGGAGGCAGTTGACTACAGACTGTGGGGGGAGCTGGCAGGCATGCGTTGCTCTTGGGACGGGGTTGCACTCCGTGCAGGGTAAGATTTGAGCCAAAGCACGTGCACGCACACAGGAATACGCTGCACTCGCCAACTCGCTATAAGTACCCACCTGGGCTACTTTGCATATCAATAGCGCCGGTCGTCAGGTGTGTTAAATACGTTCTCAGATACATTCACACTTAACTTGTTGTGAATGATATGTGTTACATTCCATTCGTAGAGGCAATTAGGCACTGTCTGTAGTCTGTGCTCAAGCGAGGGGACATTTATGCGCATGTGCGGGAGCGCGCGTGCACGTGGCGCGATTAGGTGCGTGCAACCCCAGTTGATATCAGGAACGCACGCCTGTGTACATGGGTATCCCAGTGGTGTAGTGTATCTTGTAGACCAGGCCCATTGCAAGTATATGTACTCTGTCGTCTACTCTAAGCCATCCTAGGTTGTCAAAATGTGCAGGGGTGAGGTGGGTTTTAGGAGTAAGGTCAAGCAGTAGTCTGACCAGCTTGTTTTGTGATGTTTGTAGCCTTGTAGCAATTTGCATATCGCCCCAACAGGTCCACGGAGGACGCCATAGCCCATGTGCTGCACACAGCAGCATCACATCTGGACAAGAGGCAGGGGAACTATGTGAGAATGCTGTTCATCGACTACAGCTCAGCATTCAATACCATAGTCCCCTCCAAACTCATAGCCAAGCTCAGGGACCTGGGCTTGAACTATGACCTGTGCCAGTGGGTCCTGGACTTCCTGACGGGCAGACCCCAGGTGGTAAGAGCCGGCAACTGCACCTCCTCATCCATCACGCTCAACATAGGGGCCCCCCAGGGCTGTGTTCTGAGCCCCCTCCTCTACTCCCTGTACACACATGACTGCGTAGCACAGCGGAACAACAACACCATCATCAAATTTGCTGATGACACAGTAGTGGTGGGCCTGATCTCTGCCAACGACGAAAGGGCCTACCTGGAAGAGGTAGAGAACCTGTCACAGTGGTGTCAGGAGAACTGCCTCTCCCTGAACGTCAGCAAAACAAAAGAGATGATTGTGGACTTCAGGAGGTCGGGGGTCAAGGACTACAGCCCCCTCAGCATCGACGGGGCACCAGTTGAGAGAGTGAACAGTTTCAAGTACCTCGGAGCCCACATATCCGAGGACTTGACATGGACCACACACATTGACAGTGTTGTGAAGAAGGCACGACAACGCCTCTACTTCCTCAGGCGCCTAAGGAAGTTCCAAGTCAGTCAGAAGATCCTTAGGAACTTCTACTCATGTACAATAGAGAGCATCCTGACCGGCAACATCACCTCCTGGTTTGGGAATAGCACTGCACAAGACCGTAGCAGACTACAAAGAGTGACACGTTCAGCCGAACGCACAATTAGAGGGGGGCTTCCCACCCTCCAGAACATTTACAACAAGCGGTGCAAGGGGAAGGCTAAGAGAATTATTAAGGACTCGAGCCACCCGAACAACTGCCTCTTTGAACTGCTGCCGTCAGGCAAGCGATACCGGAGTCTTATGGCGAGCACAGAAAGACTCAGAAGGAGCTTCTATCCCCAGGCCATCAGGCTGCTAAACGAAAATAATCGCTAAACGAACAATAATCACTATGCAACAACCATCAAATGCACACAGCACACACACCCACACGCACACACTCACTCAAACAAACAACACACTGCAGCACCCACTCTCCACACTTTAGATCACACAAACACACTTACACTTTATATTTATTGATAAAGGATTTGCACTACAACTCGTACACCTACTGTGAATTGTACCTAAACTGCACCTCGTCCATTTATGCCTTATTTATGCCTTGCACTATATTGTATTGTATATTAGTACACTGCACAGTATTGTATATTGTATGGTAACTACGTCTACGAACATTGTACATATGTCAAAACTGAACACTGTGACCTCTTTTTTTACTTCTAATTTTTACTATGTTTTTATTTCATACTTATCTTGTCATGCACAGTCTCTGGAGCGCAACAGTAAGAAGCATTTTGTACAAAAGTATTCTGTACTTCTGTATGACAACTATTAAAGAAACTTGAAACTTGTTTTTAGGGCCTTTGAGGTGCTTTGGGAGGTGCAAGCATAGTCGTAGTACCCTTGAATGAGTGCTCCTGTTAGAGTTTTCAAATTAAATCAAATCAAATGTATTTGTAAGGCCCGACAACACACATTTAATGTCCCCATGGACCAGACACGTCTTCTTTAAACAAGTCAAGAAAAAACATCACAATAAATCAAGAACAAAACAAAAACACCATGAAGTCCAAAACATTTCAAATAAATTAATGCAACACTCCCATACCCCGCACGAAGGTAAGGAAAAACTCACTAAAACCTAGCAATAGGAAAAAATGCAACACAGGCAATGTGGAGGAGAGAAACCTTAGAAGGGCCATTCAAGGGGGGATCTCCCTTCTTAGATGTCGGTGATAGTAGTGTTGCAATAAAACAAGGTATTCTTGTTTACCAGAGAGGAGATCCGGTACAAGAATCTTGTTCGTTGGTTGACTTTCTTGATTACATTGGTTGCCATTTTGTCACAGGAAAGATTTGCCTGGATGGAACCCAGGTAGGTAATTTCATCTTTCCTTGTGACAATAATGTCACCTATGTAACAGAGAAGCCGTTGGCCTTGCTGAACAATGCAATGTTGCTGAACTGTTAAAGTTTGTTATTTTTGCAGATGATACAAATTTATATTGTTCAGGAAGTAAGGAAATTTTGTTTGATATTGAAAGAGAGCTTGAAATTCTCAAAACTTGGTTTGATGTTAATAAATTGTCTCTCAATATTAAGAAGACTAAATTTATGGTTTTTGGTAATTGAAAAGAAATAGGGGGGGATATTGAGTTAAAAACATGTGATGTAAAAATAGAAAGAGTTTCTGAGATAAAATGTCTAGGGGTAGTTATTGACCAGAAATTAACATGGAAACAACATATCTTAGTCAGTAGCAATATTGTATAAATGTAACGATATATTAAACTACAAAGCCTTGCACATCATTTACTGCTCACTTAAACTTCTTTACATATCTTACTGTGTGGAAGTATGGGGGTCGACTTTTAAAAAGACAGTAAATCCAATAGTCTTACTGCAAAAGCGGGACATTCGGAACCTTATCAAGGCTGGTTATTTTGAACACACAAATCCATTGTTTATAAAGTCTCATATTATGAAATTTAATGATTTGGTTTATTATAAAACGATGCAAATAATGTACAGAGCTAATACTGTTCAAAAAGCTAAGAAACGGATTAAAAGGAGGTGTATTTCTATTATTGGGGTTAACTTGTGGAACAATGCTGATATACAGTTAAGAAAGAGTATAATTCACTTGGTTTGTAAAGCTATTTTTGAAAACTACAAAGGTGAATAATACTGTTTTTAGCTATTTTCTTTTAGAATACTGTTTTGGAGTCTTAATTTTGTTAAGAATATAGGACAGGCATATATAAGCATTCAGTCTGTACCTTTTCAGTCACTGTAAAAATCTAATATTGTTAAATTATTGTGTATATTGTATTGTGTGAGATGATGACTGAATAAACTACTACTACTACTATGAAATTACTGAATTTCTTTTTACATTTTAACGCATTAGCAGACCTCTCGTGGATTTAGTCAATAGTGATATTTTATGTAGCCAGCTTTAGTTAATGTTTATTGTAAGATAATAGCTTGTTAGATTCTAAATGCAGTTAGCTTAACGTAAAGCAACCTCACGGCTAACGTTACCATAACCAATGTCAGTTGGTCTAACGTTACATTTACCTCAAATTATTTGCAGTTATTGGTGTTCGTTCGTTTATTTTCGGTTATAGCTTGCATCTATAGCAAACTTATCTATATTCTGATTTACAAAGCAGACCAAGAAATCTGGCAATGATGTATCAATGGCTTGAAACTACAGCTGCACTATAAGGTATGTCAAGCCAATTAGACTGATTGAGTTAAACAATTATTTGATTTGATTTTCAATCATGGGAATGTCATCGCTGACAGTGTGTGATGGTGTAAACAAAGCTGGTACTGTCAGATCTCTGATGGGGCTTTAGGAGGGACTCAGCTGGCAACATGTTTGCTGCTGGCATCTTCACCCATCTTCTCCGTGGCCTCACTGGCAGGGTGGCACAGTGGGTTCAAGTTCAAGTTTTTTTTAATTATTTGTCACAACAAAATACAGAATACTTTATGATGAAATGCTTGTTTCTGTATGAGCCCCTGAGAGTGTGCTACATACAGTAAAAAAGTAAGTAAAAAAGTTATTAAGAAGTAAGTAAAGAGTAAGTAAAGGAATTGTAAGGGCAACCGAACAAGAAAAAGATGCCAGTGAGGGAATATGGTACGAAGCTCTTTCCAACGCGTGGTGCTTGTTGATAATAAATGATGTCTTCTCGTTGAGTGCATTTAAGAGTTTTATTTTTGCTTGCAGAGTGGAAAAAACTAAGCATAACGTAAACTCTGTGTTTAAACTGCAACTTAAACAAACGACTAGTGCTACAAAGTAAACCTGAAAAGTAACTCAAAATAACTGAAAACAAACAAACACGCACGGTTAAAAAACTGTGTGGCTTCCCTGTGATGATTACCCAATTCCCTCCCGCTGCACACCTGTGAACACTTACATATAGGCTGTGCCTGAGAACATCTGAGCCCCGCCTCCTATGCCCACTGCCCAGCAAATTAGTCAACACCTTCACAATAACACAGTGCCTTCATTCAATAAAGTAACTGCCGAAAGATCATTAAATTGGCTACAACAGGAATGTTCAGTCAATATACATTATATACAATATTCAAATGCAGAAATGAGATGAGGTACAAAACTTAGGGTAGGGTGCCAATGAGGTATGAATGTAGTGCAAATCTCTTTAATAATAGATAAATATAAAGTGTGTTAAAGTGTCTAAAGTGAGTAAAGTTAGTGGTAAGGTGAGTGTTTGTTTAAAGTGAGTGTGTACATGTGGATGTGTGTGCAGTGAGTGTAGATGATGGGTTGTTACATAGTGTGTCTTATTCTCCAAGGACTTATGACAAAAAGGGCTTTCTCTTAGGGCCATTTGAGACCTTTTCGGGGCGATTTTGGGATTCACCAACCGTCCCAATAAAACATATATAAGTAATATTATATTATAATATATTGTCTATATTCATGTCTTGCCCGAAAATGTCTCAAATGGCCCTAAGAAAAAACGCTTTTTGTCAGGGACGCGGGAAGGGGGGGGGGGTGCGGGGGGTGCTGCAGCACCCCCTCTCAATTATTGCAAAGAAAAAAAAAAAATATATATATATATATATAATTTTTTTTTTTTTTTTTTTGCAGTATTTATATATTTGTATATACTGTAACTGTATAACTGTAACACTGTATATTATAAGTTTATCCTGCTCAAAGCACGTCACCATTTTAATATTGTGTGTATTGAGCCGTACTGTATTGTAGCCATTCTCCAATCTGTTAAATAAAGTTTTCATTCATTCATTACACTACTGTATGTACACAATCATACGTGTAAAACCGAGTAGATTTTCGAGTGATGACAGACTGTCACAGACTGATTGAATGACAGGTGAAACAACTAATTGTATTCACCTCCTGTCTCCCGCCCTTCCCACGCGCCACGAACCACTGAGCTACTGTGATACAGTGCTTGCGCAGTCAGTTGATTTGAGCTAGTAGTCAGACTTTGCTAGCACAGAATGTCTCACTCGCAGAAAAGAAAAATATCAGATTTATTTTCGAAACGTCCCGCCGGTCCCAGTGACAGTCCCACTAAATCTGATAAACGTCAGAGAGAGACAGAGACGACAGATTCAGCCTCAGCATCAGGTATTGAAGAGTTAACTGAGTCTGTTCCCCTATACCCCCCCTCGGGCGCCAGGGGCTTCCACTGAGGGGTGATGCAAATAGGGATGGGGTGTTATGGCAGCTCATGATGGAAAGAGTGCGCACCGAGTCTGATCCCGAGTTGAAGAATTGGCTCCAAACGAGAGACAACTGGATGTCCAACAACATCCAAAACGAAATCTTACAGCTGCTTGCCCATGATATTCAGCGACAAATTAGAGGCAAAGCATCCAAAAGCCCAATCTTTGGCTTGAGCGCTGACGGAACCACTGATGTCACTCACTGGAAAAGAACAATTCTCGTGTAATATACAGTTAGCCGATGACAACTTGGAAGCTCAGAACTTCTTTTGGGGTTTTTACAATGCCCGGCCCAGACACAACAGCCGAGACGCTGTTTTTGTGTATAAAATACTTTTACGCCTCGACCTGCCCATGGAGAGGCTGATAGGATACTGTTTTGACGGGGCCAGCAACATGTCTGGGGGGTACAGGCTAGACCAGGGGTTCCCAAACTTTTCAGGCCGCGACCCAAAAAAAACTGTGTCAGAGAGCCGCGACCCCCACTATTATAGAAGGTAAAAAAAATTATTTTAAATGGAAATGTATGATTGAAACATGCAAACGTTCAAACGCACACACACTAATAAGCATTGGAGGCTTTTAACCAGGGCCGGACTGGGGAAATCATTCAGGCCAGGAAATATAGCCCCAGTCAGGCCACTTTTTAAGCAGGGGGTCTGGGGGTCCCCCACCAGGAATTTCTTTGTTACAAAGACTTAATTTCCTGCATTCTGGTGCAGGCATTTTTTTTTTATTTGTACCCTTTAAATGCCAGTGTTTGTGATGGCATCACAACTTATTGTTAAAAAACAGGCTAGCATATGTATGATTAGCAACAACACAGATTTTTATGGATTTTCAGTTTTTTGTAATTGATAAATACAATATTTTATTCAACTTCAGCCCTGATCATAACACCACATATTCATTTTATAATTCTAACCCTTTAAATGCCAGTGTGTGTGATGGCATATATTTGCAATATATCAAATGCAAAGTAAATTTTTCTGGGGGGGATTATTACAGGCTAGCATGTGTCAATGATTAGCAGTTTTTCGTAAGGATCCCGCCTCCACCAATCACATGCGGCTCCCTTTGTGTGTGTGTGAGAGCAAGAGAGAGAGAGAGAGAGAGATAGTTCTCCAACTTGTGTGAGTTGCAGTGATCTCCTGGTTGTTCCCCACCTAGGTTATCTAACTATTGCGCTGGTGCAAATAGAAACACTGGCCTGGCCTGCTTCTAAGTTCAGTGGCCTGACCAAATTTTTTTTTTTTTAATTTTTTTTCTTCAATCTGGCGACCCCCCAGCACCCCCTGCCGTTTTATAGTTCCCGCGTGCCTGCTTTTTGTCATAAGTCCGTTGGAGAATGAGATTGCATCCTGATGGCCTGGGGATAGAAGCTCCTTCTGAGGCCCCGTTTAGACGGAAACGCTAGCAGGTGAATCCGCAAAAATATTTTTACGGATGTGCCTTTCGTTTATACGGAAACGGCGTTTTTACGGGGTGAAACCGCAAAAAAGTGAGACTACCTTCCAGGGTGGAATTCCTAGAAACGCAAAAGCTTTGCGCTTTCGTCTAAACTGTCAAACCGTATAAATCTGTTAAAACGATGACGAAAGGTTTGTCACGGCTCTGGTCGCGCGTACTGCTTACGTCACAGGTAGCAGGTATGCGCCAGTAGCCGAGACGTAAACAAAGCAAGTATGTCTGACTTATATCAACGGAGATCACCTGAAGGCTACATTGGCAGTACTTTTAACCCTTTCACTGCCACACGACAGAAGGTTACCCCTTTACTATCACACAACCGGCTGTCGTGTGGCAGTGAAAGGGTTAAATACACAAGAATCTGTCCCGCGGCGTGACTGGACCCACTGTCTGTGAGTGACTCTGCTTTGGTGCAATCACATTCCCCATCCACAGTCTGCGAATCAGAGGCAGAGTAGGGCGGGTCTTCACAGCACGTCATGTGACATATGCGCCAATCGTGTGACAGCGGGTCTCCGTCGTTACAGCGTCGTCTGCACGGAGCATTCCACTCCAAAACGCTCGTCTAAACGTAAAATTAAAAGTGAAACCGCAAGATGGCTTTTGCGGTTTCTGTTCACAAAACGCTCGTCTAAACGGGGCCTGAGTCTCTCTGTACTGGCAGGGTGTTTTCTGCCTCAACATCACACGTCTTTTATTTATCCCTGCTTAAGGGGAGGCACCCCAGTTGAATACAGGGGGGGGGGGGGGATCCTTTACTCATATCAAAATAAAAATGTTTACTATAGTTGACTTTTTTAAAGTATTGAAAATGTATTATATTCCCTGTTTGCCAAAGTTATTGACAGGGTACCACACAAGATATTATACTTTATTGTTCAGTTATTCTTTTTTTTTTATCCACTTTTTCTCCCCATTTTTCTCCCATCCCAATTTTCATATGATCCAATTCTTCCCTCCCCTGTCTTGAACGTTGCTAGACTATGCCTCCCACAGGTCGGTTGTAGTGAGGACAGAAGCCTTGCATCACATGTCCCCTCCGGTACACGAGGAGGCAGCCTGTCGCATCTTTTCACCGCAGCAGCTCGAACTCTCATTGGAGAGGAGTAACGCGTGGGAGGCTCACGCTGCCCCCGCTACTTCCTGCTTCCGTCGCACCGGTGTCACCAAACCGACCTGTAGGAGTCGCTGTCCACAACGTCAAATCCCCACCCACCGGCTTTCCCACCCTCTAACACTTGCCAATTGTGTTAGTATGAACGACCAGCCAGCCGGTAGCAACGCAGAGAGCTGGGCTCGAATCCAGCGTCTCCTGCGTTAGAGGCGAGCGCCTTGCCCACTGCGCCAATCAGCCACCTATTGTTCAGTTATTCTGTCAGTTTCATGATGACTTTGTTTGAAAAGGTTAAATGCAGGAAAACACAACCAGAAAATGTCATTGTCATTTTGGTAACTTTAATATTTCAACTTGGAAGGCGAACAAGAAAGAGAACAGTTCTGCAACTGTGCAGATTGTGACTTGCGGTATTACTGGTCTATAAACAATAAATAATATTTAAATCAACAAACATCAGGTATTGTACACATTTGTAATACTGCTAGGTAAGATGCATATAATGATATCGGGGTATTACTCGTCTATAAACAATAAATAATAAATAACAATAAATAATATGAACAAACACCAGGTATTGTACATATTTATAATACTGCTAGGTAAGGTGCATAATAATGATATTTGGGTATTACTGGTCTATAAACAATACATAATATTTAAATGAAAAACTAAAAACAAACAAAAAAACAGGTAATGTACACCTACGCAGGTGGAGGAAGAAGGGTAGGTGCTGACACTCAGCATCCATAACCCCCCTCCAGGGGGTGGGGAGGGAGAGGCGCTGAAACCCCACACACATACACACACACCCTCACACACGGCTCTGGCTGGGTCTCAGGGTGTTATGTGGGGTTAGAATAACAATATTTCCTTTATTAATTCAAGATTTAAAGAGGTTTATTTGTCACACATACCAGGGCATACAGTGAAATGCAGGTGGTCATGCCCGCTTTGATACTAAATAATAAAATATACCTAATATATTGAAATTCTTTATTGGGAAAACCACATTGAGATACAGTATCTCGTTTTCGAGAGGGTCCCACATTTTGTGCAATGTAATACAGAATCAGAACACATAACACACAACAGAAAAAAATAAACAAAAAATAAATAAAGGACACAAAAACACAACAGAACAAGTACACATTATAAGAGGATATGTCTCTCATTATAAGAGGATATGTCTCTCAAGAGGATAAGAGGATATGTCTCTCAATCTCCATCATAATAGGCCTACTCCACGGCAGCCACCTGACAATGCCACCGCAGGGCAAACAAATATGCTTACCCCGCGATGACACCGCCAGGCAGCCGCCGCGAGAAAGGTCCAACAAAACATTCAAAGGGTAAGTAGAATACAGGATGTAATAGATATTGAGCTCCAGGACTGGCAGGAGAAGAGGAGCACAATCATCCCGCCCAACGAGCGTAATAACAGGTAATAAAATAGACATAAAATAGGCATGATAAAATAGACATGCTAAAGTCCTGAGATAATGCAATACAATGTTAGCTACGACTTAAGGCACTGGGTGGGATGTGGGGGTCCACATCGCAGAGGATCTGACATGGACAACACACATAGACTCAGTCGTAAAAAAGGCGAAGCAACGCCTCTACCACCTGAGACAGTTAAGGAAGTTCAGAGTATCTGGGAAGATACTCCAGTCCTTCTACTCCGGAGCTGTAGAGAGCATCTTGACTGGAAACATCACTGCCTGGTATGGAAACAGCACGGCACAGGACAAGAAGGCCCTACAGAGAGTGGTGCGCTCAGCAGAGTGTACCACGGGTATTGCACTACCACCCCTGCAGGTTCTATACAACAAGAGGTGCAAATCCAGAGCCTGCAGAATAATGAAAGACCCACACCACCCCAACAACAGCCTGTTCATGCTGCTGAGGTCAGGCAGATGCCTGCGATCACCAGCTGCTAGGACAGAGAGACTTCGGCTCAGCTTCTTCCCACAGGCCATCAGAGCCCTGAACACTGAACTCTCCACACACAAGCACACACACACTGTACATGCTCACACACTAGCAGCCACTTTAACATGAGCAAGCACACACTCATGCTGCACACGCCCACACTTATGGCCACTAAGGAAAGGTCACTTTAAAAATAGTATAGTATAACCGGAGATAGTATAAATTAGCATGTACAGAAAGACACTACCAAAGGACCTAGCATGTCCTCCATGCTCTGTAAATAACTTATGTACATATACCGATATGCCCTAACATGTTACTTGTTTATTGCACAATGTTACTTGTTTATTGCACAATGTTGATTCTATTATATGTTATTTGCACATCGTTGCGGGCAAGACCACCCGCATTTCATTGTATACTTGTATGCCGTGACAAATAAATCTCTTGACTTGACTATGTACACTACTATACAACAATATACAGTTTTTACTCTATATCCTTATGCTATACTTGCTATTTATAAACTATACTATACAAGAACCACATCAGTTGCGGCTCGCATCTAATTGCGGCTCGTGGCGATGGAATCCTATATATGTCCATAATAAAAGGCATGCTTTGTGCGTAATTAAACACGTGACAAATATGGCACATTTTGGGAGTGGCTCTTTTGATGTTCATAGATCTAATGACAAATCATTGACAAACCTGAGGTCAGAAGGCAATACTTTTTTCGTTTTCATATTTTTGTTTTGTTTTTATTGATATTTTTGCACAAATCTTTCCAATATTCAAAATACATCTTTCCACAGCATAATATGCAACATCCAAGATTCGTCTTTTTCTTTTTTGTAACAACATACAAAACATGTAAAAGACTCATACAAACACATTAACAACTGACATGGAAATTAAAAAAGCACTTAAGAAAAAAAAAAAAAACATTACTATACATTGTGCATATATATCCCTGATGCACATACGTTATATGTAGACCGATCTACCTGCAAGCAGGTATGTGCTGCATCTTCTATCGGGATGCCATCTTTCTCCATATTGCATGTGAGAGGATGCGTCTCAGATATATGTAGGTGTGCGTGAGAGCATGTATGAATGTGTGTCTCAGATATGTGTATGTGGGTACGTGTATCACGTAAGTATGTGTGTATGTCTCATACGTGTGTGTGTGTGCATCTCCGTATGTGACTGTAATCCTACCTTTTGTGTGTGTCTCGTATCCATGTGTGTCTCTGCCACCTGTGTGAGTGTGTATCTCAGGTATGTATATGAATGTGCGTCTCAGCTATGTATGTGTGTGTCGTTTTCATATTTCTTTTGTATTATTGCAAGGCCAGATGCAAGGTTTAAAAGAACACGGCAACATTTTGGGAAATTAGCTTATCGTCTTCTCCATTCATTGTACTAAACTAGGCTAACATGCAGCCAGATAGCTTTCTACTGAATGCAGAAGAGAGGAAACTGGTATATATCTTATTGTCTCTCTCTGGAGAAGACGGTAAGCTAATTTCCCAAAATGTTGGCGTGTTCCTTTAAGGTTTGTGTTAGGGTTAAGGTTATGTTAAGGTAACAATGTGGTTAAGGTTAGGGTTAGTTTAAGGTAACAGTGTGGTTAAGGTTAGGGTTATGGTTATGGTTAGTTTAAGGTAACTTGTGTGGTTAAGGTTAGGGTTAGTTTAAGGTAACAGTGTGGTTAAGGTTATAGTTAGTTTAAGGTAACAGTGTGGTTAAGGTTATAGTTAGTTTAAGGTAACAGTGTGGTTAAGGTTATAGTTAGTTTAAGGTAACAGTGTGGTTAAGGTTATAGTTAGTTTAAGGTAACAGTGTGGTTAAGGTTATTGTAAGGGCAACCTAACAAGAAATGTTGCCAGTGAGGGAATACTGGGTGAAGCTCTTTCCTACGCGTGATGCTTGTTGATAATAAAATGATGTCTTCTCATTGGTTACTGTTGAGAGTGTTTTATTACTACTTGCGGTGTGGACAAATATAAGCATACAAAATAAACTCAAAAAGTGACTCAATGTAACTGAAAACAAACAAACGAGCACGGTAAAAAGATAGTGTGGCTTCCCTGTAATAATTACCCAATTTCCCTGCCGCTGCACACCTGTGAACACATACATATAGACTGCACCTAAGCGCACATGAGCCCTGCCTCCTGTGCCCACTGCCTGCTGATTGGTCAACACTTTCATGGTGACACGGTGCCTTCATACAAAAACATAACGGCAGAAAATCATTAAATTGGCTACAACACACCGGCCCCCAATTGATACTATATAAACATGTAACAATTCAATGCATGCAAGTGGTTGTAGCCAAGTGCGTAGTACGCGTTGATATTTAATTCGTAATGTCCAAGGTTCATGTAGTCCGAAGGAAAACAGATAATAATGTAATTAGCTTCCAAAAGAAGACAGATATTGGCGATAGTTCAAAATTCACGTAGTTCATAAAGTTCATGTAATCCAGTAAGGGTGGTAACCCCAGTAATATAAACTTGGTTTCGGTCTACTCAGTGTCCAATAGAAAGTAGATCCTTATGATGGTTTGCTCCAGGACATTGTACTGGATCCAAACATTCAAACTGCACAAGTCCATGTCTGACAGGTTCCATGAGGTGCGTTAGAGTCCGCTACCATGAAAACATCTCCTATGAACAGTTCATCTTGTTCTTTGGCCACCGTTGTCTTTGTCTTTTCCTCGCTGTCACCCCTCTTGTCCGACAGCTCCTGTTTCCTTTTCTTTTCCTAATTAGAGTCAATTGACATTGTCTTTACATTCCTTGTGTTCCTTGTGTGTGTGTAGCATCCACAGAGTCTCTTGCCTTTGTTGTGTTTCTCCAGGGAGTCTTTCCTCTCTTTAGCCATGTCAAATATGCCCTTTTTCCTCCTTCTTCTCTTTATGGTCTTTCTCTTTTGTTTTTTCTGTTGGGAAGTGGTTCGGTTCATCCTGACCAGGTGTTGAGTCTTTCCTATGGGAGTCAGAGAGGCCTGGAGAATCACTTAACTTAGCTACACAGCGTTTGTGGGATTTGTATTCCTTGTACTCCTCCACAGGACCGTCCCAACTGTCGTTCCCGTAGAGGCAGGAATCAAAGAAGGGGTCTGAGGCCCACCTGTCGTGGTGGTCATCGGAGGCACTGAGCTTGGTATCTTTCATGTTCAGGAAACGGTTGTTGACGTCGTAACCTTTATGTTTCGGCTCCCCCTTTGGTGCCTTTTCATTTTTAGATTTCTCCTTCTCCTCCCTGGTGTTCTTCTCCTTGTCCATCTGCAGATGTTTCTCCTCGTTCTGTTCACTTTTCCTGTCAGCCTTTGAGGAGGACTTCTCCTTGGACCTTTTCTCCTCTTTGTGAGCCTTAGGTTTCTCCTCCTTGAGCTTGTCTCTCTCTTTGAGGGTCCTTTCCTTCTTAGCTGATTCTTTAACTTTCTTAATTTTCTCCTTCTTCGCCGTTCTCTGCAGCTCTTTCCCAGAAAACCAGTCCTCGTCCTCAGGTTCCATTTTTGAAAGCCGCTCCTTTGACTTATCTTTCTGAGAAATGGAGATGCGGTTGGCTGTGACTGTGGGGCAGCTAATCCCACTCTCATTGCCTCCTCTCAATGGTCCGTTGACAACCCATCCCAAAAGGGTTCTAACAGTGTAAGGTCCTCTACTCCTGCTGTTTATCACCTCCCATGGCTCCATTGCTTCTGGAGTGTTCGTTCCAATTAACAGCTCCACATCAGCATTGATAGTAGGAATGTCTACAGTGTTCAAGTACGGCCAAGCCCACAAGTCTTCCTGTCGTGGGATGTTATTGCGAGTTACAGGCATCTTACGTTGTGTGTACACATCAGGCAACTCGATGTAGGCGTCACCATTTAGTGCTGCAACCTCTAGTCCTGAAATGACTTGACTGTTGACGAAGTTTTCTTGGTTCATTGTTTTCATCAGGAATCTAGTGCTCCTTCCTGTCAAGTTGAGCTTCTTCATGAGTTGCTCAGAGCAGAAAGTGGATGAACTGCCGGGGTCTAAGAATGCATAAGTTTCTAAGACTGTGTTGCCTTTCTTTGCCTTGATCTTGACAGGTACAATAGACAAGACGCAATTTTGTGCTCCGGCCCCTATGTGGCCACAAGTTTTGGGAGTGGTGACTTGACTCATTCTGTTTTCATCTCGTGTGCCATCTTGTCGTGATCTTAGTTCTTTCCATTCCCTTTCATGAATATGGAGAATGGTAGGATGTCTTAGGTTACATATTTTACAAAACAACCTACTATGGCACTGTGAACTTATGTGCCCGACATGTAAGCATCCAAAGCAAGCGCCCTTTCTTTTTAGAAAGTCTATTTTTTCACCATGCCGCTTCTTCTCCATTTTAGAACATGTTTCCACACTGTGACCCTCTTCACATAGCAGGCAGGATTCTCTTATTGGTTTGTCTCTCTCCTCTTGATTGTCAAACTCAACGGGTGCCACAAAGGTAGCAAAACTGCTTCCTCTCTCCTGCAGGCGTCCTTGTGAAGATTTGTTTCCAATCTTTAACTTTGACATTGAGACAACAGTGTCTAGAATGTCCCCGTACAGTGGGTCAGATGCGATAGACACTTGTCTTTCAATGAAGGTGACAACTTCACTGAAACCTGCTTGACGATGGTGTCTCTCCTGGTATTCAAAAGCAATGTTTCTCCATCTGTCCCTGAGTTTGTAAGGTAGCTTCATGATTATTGCCCATAGGTTTGATGGCATGTTCATCTCAGACATATAGCTGATGTCTTCCATGGCATTACAGCAGATGCGTAGAAACAACGAAAATGCTTGCAAAGCCTTGATATCCTCTGATTTTATAGGTACCCATCCAAACGCTCTCTCCATATATGCAGTGGCTATTTTCTGCTCATTTCCAAAACGTTCATGCAGAAGCGTTCTTGCCTTGTGATACCCCCTGTCGGATGGCATATGTTGACAGCTCTTTACCAGCTCTTTAGGTTGCCCTCTAGTGTACTGCTCGAGGTAGTATAAGCAGTCCACACTATTAACAGCCTTTCCTTCCACTCCATGTTCAAAGGCTCTAATGAATGTGTTGTATTCAAAAGGGTTTCCATCAAAGATTGGTATATCCCTGGGGGGTAGTGATAAGGAAACTTGCTGTTGCACAAGTAATGCTGTAATGTCATTTTGCTTCTGCATGATCGTGAAGATATTGCCTTGATCCTCACTGCTTTGAATGGGTTGCTGCGGTGAACATACAGCAGGAGGTAGGTGTTGAGATCGTTGTGGCATGCTTGCAGTAAAGGCACTTGGTTTTGTTTTGGTTCTGTGAGAACTGATTTCCTTGTGCCGAGTGGCTACAGTACTGGGCTGCTTGTATAGATTTTGGTGTGATTGAGTTGATCTTGCAGGTTTGCTGCCTCTTGTTGGTGGAAATCTGTATTGCTGTGTTGAATCCATTGGCTGTGCATCAATTGCCATTGCAGGTTCACTCCCTCCTGTTGGTGGATAGCTGACATGACAATCCGACGTTGATGGAATGAATTGTACAGCAGAGGGGTTGAGAACAGCCTTTTCTTTTGATGCATAAGAGTTCATTCCATCTGTAACTCTGCTTTCAATGTCAGACCCTCTGTTCCTGAGACCATTTACCTTAGCTGTCTGAGCAGCAATTTGACTTTGTATTTGAAGCAATTGTCTTTTTTTTCTTATTTGTGCCTCCTGGGCTTCCATTTGTGCTTGCTGGGCTTCCATTTCATGACTTTCTTTTAACGCCATTTCCAATACCACAAGTGCCGCCACCTCGGCCTGTGCCAAGATGGATGCAGAAATGTTTGATGACATTGAGTGTCGGGTAGAACTACCACGTGACACCCTTGATTTACCCGTATTGGAAACACTGTCATCTGGCCCAATACTATTCACCTCCTCGTTTTCATTTGACACAAAGTTGAAATTTGAACCATCATTATCAAGACCCTCGTTTGTATAGGACACAGCATTGTTATTTGAACCGTTGTTATTCAGAACCTCATTTGTACTCGAAACAGCATTGTTCTTTGTGTCAACCACACCCTCAGTTGCATTGGGCACATCATTGAATTCGTAATCATTGTCATCAACTTGTGTGGGCATGCACTGCTCCCTATTAGCACACACCCATTTCTCCATTTTGTCAATGATTTGATTAACATTGTGCAGGTGACCTTGAAACCATTCTGTTTGTTTAGACATTTCGTCGTCGGGTAATAGAGGTTTTAGTGATTCATGTACCCGTGTAGTTTCACCAACCAACTTACACAGTGTGTCGTGCTTAATTTGCATGACGGAAATATTTTCATTTGAGCACATCATTTGATCCAACTCTTTAGCTATTTTACACAATTGTTTCAGTCCAAAGTTCCTTTCTTTATGCAACAACATGATCTTTGTTTCCAAAGCTTTAAATGTTGGCTTAGAAAGCCTTTTGCCAAGTTCATTGTCTGTTTCATCTTGATTGACAGCTGCCTCCATTTCAACGTTAATTTCCTGATTCCCCACGCTACTCATATCTACAATGTTAAGCAATAGGTGGAGGTTTTATAGAATTCTTGGTAGGATTTGCCTTTGTCCATTTGCGCGAGGCCACTCCTTCCACAACTTTATTCCATTCATTCATGAATCCGTCTCACCGTAACTTCTTTGATGTGCTGTTCCGCGTTGTTGATATCGTGGTTGAATCGGCAGAAACTTCAATGAAAAGGGGCGCCGTTCCTTGACTCCTTCCGTATCTGTCCGTCTTCGAAAACAATCTTGTTTAGAAGCATATCTTTTTACTTGTGTAAGGGCAACCTAACAAGAAATGTTGCCAGTGAGGGAATACTGGGTGAAGCTCTTTCCTACGCGTGATGCTTGTTGATAATAAAATGATGTCTTCTCCTTGGTTACTGTTGAGAGTGTTTTATTACTACTTGCGGTGTGGACAAATATAAGCATACAAAATAAACTCAAAAAGTGACTCAATGTAACTGAAAACAAACAAACGAGCACGGTAAAAAGATAGTGTGGCTTCCCTGTAATAATTACCCAATTTCCCTGCCGCTGCACACCTGTGAACACATACATATAGACTGCACCTAAGCGCACATGAGCCCCGCCTCCTGTGCCCACTGCCTGCTGATTGGTCAACACTTTCATGGTGACACGGTGCCTTCATACAAAAACATAACGGCAGAAAATCATTAAATTGGCTACAACAGTTATAGTGATGGTTAGTTTAAGGTAACAGTGTGGTTAAGGTTATAGTTAGTTTAAGGTAACAGTGTGGTTAAGGTTAGTGTTAAGGTTAGGGTTAGTTTAAGGTAACAGTGTGGTTACGGTTAGGGTTATGGTAACTCTGGTTAAGGTTATGGTTAGTAACAGTGTGGTTAGGTGATGGTTACAGTATGGTTAAGGTTATGATTACAGTAGTTACAGTGTGGTTAAGGTTAGGGTTATGGTTATGTAGTTTCAAGTTCAAGTTTCTTTATTAGTTGTCATACAGAAGTACAGAATACTTTTATACAAAATGCTTCTTTCTGTTACGCTCCAGAGACTGTGCTAGACAAAAGGATAAGTATAAAATAAAATAAGTATAGCAAGTATAAAATAGAAGTCACGTACGTAGACACAAGTGTTCAGTCTGTACATATGTACAATGTTCAATGCAGAGTAGAAGTAACTGAGTTACCATACAATATACTATACAATATACTAATATACAATATACTATATAGTGCAAAGCAGAAATGCAGAAATGGGATGAGGTACAATTTAGGTACACTTTACAGTAAGGTGTACTGGTATGGGTTGTAGTGAAAATTCTTTGCCAATAAATATAAAGTGTGTTTAGGTGTTCTAAAGTGTGTAGAGTGGGTGCTGCAGTGAGTTGTTTGTTTAAAGTGAGTGTGTGCGTGTGGATGTGTGTGCTGTGAGTGCATTTGATGGTTGTTGCATAGTGTTATTGTTCGTTGAGCAACCTGATGGCCTGGGGATAGAAGCTTAGATAGTCTTTCTGTGCTTGCCATGAGACTCCGGTATCGCTTGCCTGACCGCAGCAGTTCAAAGAGGCAGTTGTTTGGGTGGCTGGAGTCTTTGATAATTCTCTTAGCCTTACCCATGCACCGCTTGTTGTAAATGTTCTGGAGAGTGGGAAGCCCCCCTCCAATGGTGCATTCGGCTGAACGGGCCACTCTCTGTAGTCTGCTACGGTCTTGTGCGGTGCTATTCCCAAACCAGGAGGTGATATTGCCAGTCAGGATGCTCTCTATTGTACATGAGTAGAAGTTCTTAAGGATCTTCTGACTGACTTGGAACTTCCTTAGGCGCCTGAGGAAGTAGAGGCGTTGCCGTGCCTTCTTCACAACACTGTCAATGTGTGTGGTCCATGTCAAGTCCTCGGATATGTGGACTCCGAGGTACTTAAAACTGTTCACTCTCTCAACCGGTGCCCCGTCGATGCTGAGGGGGCTGTAGTCCCTGACCCCCGACCTCCTAAAGTCCACAATCATCTCCTTTGTTTTGCTGACGTTCAGGGAGAGGCTGTTCTCTTGACACCAAGAGAACAGAAGGGTGGATTATCCCTACTTTATGAGAGTAGATATGAACTGTCACCAGGTAGTGGGAACACAGCAGATCTGGGTCCGGCTGAGTCCCCGACTGACACTTTGGAGGCCTCCTGACACTTTGGAGTCCATTGGAAGGCCTCGGTCTGGCCTTTAGCGAACCGTTTCTTTTCTTTTCCCATGAGGGCATGCAGTGGTTGTGCCACTTGGGCGAAATGGGGCACAGAATCGCCGGTAGTACGACATGAATCCGATCACTTGTCGCACTTCTTTCGCCGAGCATGGTGCCGGCCAGTCCTCCAGGGCCCTTACTTTGTCGGTGTCGACTTGGATCCCGGCCGCAGAGACAATGTGTCCCAGGAATTTTACTTCCGCCTTGAGGAGGAAACACTTCTGGGGCTTGAGTTTGAGGCCATGTTCACGGAGGCGTCCGAACACCAGGTCCAGCTTCTGACAGTGGCTCTCGAAGTCCCATGAGAACACCAACACGTCGTCCAGGTAGACCAACAGGACATCGAAAGCCAGGTCCCCTAATACCGCGGTCATCAACCGCTGGAACGTTGCCGGCGCATTGCACAGCCAGAAGGGCATCCGGGTCCACTGGTAGAGGCCGAAGGGCGTCGTGACGGGCGTCTTTTCTTGATCCTCCTCCTTCACCGCCACCTGGAAGTAGCCAGCCGTGAGGTCGAGGGATGAGAAGATTTTGGCCAGTCCGAGGGCATCTAGGGACTCCTCTATATGGGGTCGGTAGAGGATACGCATCTCGGTGCGTCACATTGTTTAGTCGACGGTAGTCGCAACAGAATCGCACGGAGCAGTCTTTCTTGATCACTATCACTGCAGGCAATGCCCATGGGCTACAGCTCTCCACTAGGATGCCCTGAGCGACCAGGTCCTGCACGTGTCGTTTCACCTCCTGAAAGATGTGAGGCGGTATCCGGCGGTGCCGTTGTTTGATGGGATGCGCGTCCCCGGTGGGGATGTAGTGAGTGATCGTGGTAGTGTATCCATAGTCTCCGTCGTCGAGGGAGAACACCGTCTTGTGTTTCTCCAATACCTGGTTCAGTCGGTCCACTTGCCCCTGAGTGAGATCTTGGAGGTTTGCTTGTACGGACATGGCTAGTCGTCGGGTCTTCCCATCGGCGACCGCCGGGGTCGGGTTGTCTCCGGCTTCAATCGCTGTCACCCTCAATCCTCCGGCAACTTCTTCTACGGTCACCCTCTCCTTGGGCAGTATTTCACAGGGGCGGTGGAGTTCCGCCAGTCGGGACCGGGGCCGGAGCACGATGGCTGTGTCGGTCGGGTTTAACAGCCACACGGGCACCCTCCCATTTAGAGCGTGGGCGACTACATTGGCCACCAGTAGGCCGGGCGGTAGGTTGGCACTCTGAGTCCTCTCGAGCAATACGGGGCGTTGTATCTTCGCCAACGTCTCGCAGCGGCCCTGGACGACCACTTCACTGCGGGGGGGAATGACCACCGGGTCTCGGCTGGCCACCTTCACGTACCCCCTTTTCCCCAGGGCGGTGCACCCCTGTTCCTCGTGAGCAACGGCAGCGACGATGCGGTGCAGGGCGGCGCTCCCGGCGTCGGAGCGATGACGACCCGTTGAGCGTATCCCCTCCATTCCAGCGAAGAGATCGTACACCCCGCTGAGTATGTTCATCCCCAGGAGGCCCGGGACGGTGTTTCCCGCGGAGCTGCAGTTGGGGTCGTCTTTTACTATGAACACACATTTTCCGGGGAACTTCATCCCTAGACACTCCACGTCAGCGAAGAGGCACCCCACCACTGGGATTTCTAAGCCGTTGGGATCTTCCGCCTGGAATTGTCGTAGTTCGTCCCAGCTATATCCGCTGTTCCCCTTCTGCGCCACTATTTGCCTTGCGACGATCGCCGGGACCCCCGGCGGGTCGGTCCGGTCCTTGGGGCCTAGGCGAGCCCGGACTTCTTCAGCCGGGATCACTACGAAGCCTTCGCTATGGCTCGCCTCGTCGGTTGGCCTTGCGACTAGAGCGGGGGCCCGCGACGGGACGGTCCGCGCCTCGGGGCTCAGGCGAGCACGTGGTCACTGGTCCGTGGTCACTACGAAGGGGAGTTGGAGGTCCGGATATGCCAACACCGGTGGCGTCATTAGGCACCCCCGCAGGTGATCGAAGGCCTCCTGACACTTTGGAGTCCATTGGAAGGCCTCGGTCCGGCCTTTAGCGAACCGTTTCTTTTCTTTTCCCATGAGGGCATGCAGTGGTTGTGCCACTTGGGCGAAATGGGGCACAGAATCGCCGGTAGTACGACATGAATCCGATCACTTGTCGCACTTCTTTCGCCGAGCATGGTGCCGGCCAGTCCTCCAGGGCCCTTACTTTGTCGGTGTCGACTTGGATCCCGGCCGCAGAGACAATGTGTCCCAGGAATTTTACTTCCGCCTTGAGGAGGAAACACTTCTGGGGCTTGAGTTTGAGGCCATGTTCACGGAGGCGTCCGAACACCAGGTCCAGCTTCTGACAGTGGCTCTCGAAGTCCCATGAGAACACCAACACGTCGTCCAGGTAGACCAACAGGACATCGAAAGCCAGGTCCCCTAACACCGCGGTCATCAACCGCTGGAACGTTGCCGGCGCATTGCACAGCCAGAAGGGCATCCGGGTCCACTGGTAGAGGCCGAAGGGCGTCGTGACGGGCGTCTTTTCTTGATCATCCTCCTTCACCGCCACCTGGAAGTAGCCAGCCGTGAGGTCGAGGGATGAGAAGATTTTGGCCAGTCCGAGGGCATCTAGGGACTCCTCTATATGGGGTCGGTAGAGGATACGCATCTCGGTGCGTCACATTGTTTAGTCGACGGTAGTCGCAACAGAATCGCACGGAGCAGTCTTTCTTGATCACTATCACTGCAGGCAATGCCCATGGGCTACAGCTCTCCACTAGGATGCCCTGAGCGACCAGGTCCTGCACGTGTCATTTCACCTCCTGAAAGATGTGAGGCGGTATCCGGCGGTGCCGTTGTTTGATGGGATGCGCGTCCCCGGTGGGGATGTAGTGAGTGATCGTGGTAGTGTATCCATAGTCTCCGTCGTCGAGGGAGAACACCGTCTTGTGTTTCTCCAATACCTGGTTCAGTCGGTCCACTAGCCTCTGAGTGAGATCTTGGAGGTTTGCTTGTACGGACATGGCTAGTCGTCGGGTCTTCCCATCGGCGACCGCCGGGGTCGGGTTGTCTCCGGCTTCAATCGCTGTCACCCTCAAACCTCCGGCAACTTCTTCTACGGTCACCCTCTCCTTGGGCAGTATTTCACAGGGGCGGTGGAGTTCCGCCAGTCGGGACCGGGGCCGGAGCACGATGGCTGTGTCGGTCGGGTTTAACAGCCACACGGGCACCCTCCCATTTAGAGCGTGGGCGACTACATTGGCCACCAGTAGGCCGGGCGGTAGGTTGGCACTCTGAGTCCTCTCGAGCAATACGGGGCGTTGTATCTTCGCCAACGTCTCGCAGCGGCCCTGGACGACCACTTCACTGCGGGGGGGAATGACCACCGGGTCTCGGCTGGCCACCTTCACGTACCCCCTTTTCCCCAGGGCGGTGCACCCCTGTTCCTCGTGAGCAACGGCAGCGACGATGCGGTGCAGGGCGGCGCTCCCGGCGTCGGAGCGATGACGACCCGTTGAGCGTATCCCCTCCATTCCAGCAAAGAGATCGTACACCCCGCTGAGTATGTTCATCCCCAGGAGGCCCGGGACGGTGTTTCCCGCGGAGCTGCAGTTGGGGTCGTCTTTTACTATGAACACACATTTTCCGGGGAACTTCATCCCTAGACACTCCACGTCAGCGAAGAGGCACCCCACCACTGGGATTTCTAAGCCGTTGGCGGGCCGTGAGGGTGACCCAGGTGGCGGAGGACAGTCTCTTCTTCTTGAATTGCTGCTTGAAATGGGTTTCGGTCATGGTGGTAACCTCGGATCCGGTGTCTAAGAGGCAGCAGGTCTTGACGCCATCTATCTGCACGTCTAGGGTGTAACAGCCCCCGTATAAATCTTGGGTCTCTAGGCCCGCGGCTACCGAGTCGGCGTCTCCTGCCGCGACGGCGTCGATCGCCCCTCGTGTTCTAGTGGGGTGCCCCTGTGGGCCCGGAGCTTCGGGCGCAGGGGAATGTGCTGGGCGTGATCCGCCGGTCTGGAGTGGACATTCTCTACTGATATGTCCCGGCTGCTGACAGGCATAACAGATCAGTCTTCTATCCTCGCTCCGGCGGGGTAGTCTACGCGGGGTAGCGGGCACATCTCCCCTGGGTCGGCGTCCGGTGAAGCTTCTTTGGGGCACGTCTCGCTCTTGCTGCAGGGCCCGGATGAACTGTTCTTGGCCCGCGACCAGCTGTCGGATGGATTCCTGTAGTGCGGACACGCTAAGAGGGGGTTCGCGTCCCTCCGCGGCGGCGGCGTGTATCGTGCCCCGGGCGGAACTCTTAGCGGTGGACAGTGCCTCCTCCTCTTCGGACCAGTCGATCGCGGCTCATCTCTCGTCGCAGCGTGTCGTCTCTCAGGCCTAGGATGAACTGGTCCTGTAGCAAGGTGACGGTGTCTGGGACCCGTGTGGGTGCCCGCCGCTGTAGACGCCGAAGCATCTCTTGTAAATCGTACGCAAATTGTCTCACGGTCTCACCGGCTGCCTGCTTGCGGTCGTAGAACTCCCCCAGACGGACACTGACAGGGGCTTTGTCCCCGTAGGTCGCTTCTAGTACCTTGAACAGGGCGTCTGGGTCTGGGGAGGGCTCTTCCATCATGAATCTCGCCGTCTGCTTAGCCTCGCCTTTCAGTTGTAGTTGTAATACCTCCACCTGGTCGTCGGCTGGCACTTTGCTAGCTCGGAAGTGCGACTTCATCACCCGGATCCAGTCCTCTACCGACAGCTCTCCTCTCTTTTCCCCCTTCGAACTCGCTGCATTTTCGGTCCCGTTGGACATACACAGTCGAGGGGGTCGCTTGGGGGTCGCAGGCGTTTCTCTCGAGGACGGCCTTGGCCAAGGCGAGGGCTTCTCGCTGGTCACTCCGGGCCTGCTCTATGTACAGTACACCGCCTGTCGGTCCAGGAGGCCTGCCTGGTCGTGGAATCGGTCCTTCAGAGCCTCCACTTGTGCGGTCAAGTCCCTCATCGCTTCTGTTTCTTTTTCTTTTACCTCGGGGGAGGCGTGCCGGGCACGTTGTTGCTCCAGTAGCGCCGCCTGGGCCTTGCACTCCTCCTGAAGCGCCTCATACTTCGCCGCCATTTCCTGCGCGGCGCGGGTCTGTTCCTCGGACATCTTTGGTCTCTCTCCAGGTCAAGTCAAGGAAGTGGGTTAGGATGTTGATCCTGTTCGTGACGTCAAATGTAGAAGGGTGGATTATCCCTACTTTATGAGAGTAGATATGAACTGTCACCAGGTAGTGGGAACACAGCAGATCTGGGTCCGGCTGAGTCCCCGACTGTAGTGTAGGGGTATTAGAATTGGGATTTAGCAGAGGGAGCGGATGGGGCCTAGGGTTTACTAACCTAGGGGTTCTGCACTGGTCCTTCTTGCCCTCCAGGGCGACTTACAGTAATTCCCCAAACACCCACACTTCCCCTAATACTTCCCACACCCTCTCACAACCGATGGCAGTAGTGATAGATGATATAATTTCTCCCCAAAGCAGTACCTTTCCTTGTTGACGAGCGGAGACCTGTCCAGAACACCTGCCCCAATGATACAAAGGCCGGATAGGAAAGGGATTCACAGTAATTGACACACACACAGTGATCCCATTTCTACGCCTCTCCTTTTATATAAATTAGGCATGCATTCAATACACGGCACAATGCATGGCACTTTGATCTTACATTCCACGGTAATGAAACAGGTCCCCGTAAGGGTTAATATTATTTTCATTCACCCGTAGGGAGAGATAGAGGGTAAGGGCGAGCTCCGCAAGCTATTCAATGGGAAAAATTATCAATATACATTCGTGCTGTCTGCACAACTTAATCACACAACACATGTAACCAGAAAATTAAGTGGGCCCACAGTTGAAACAAAAAGCCTATCTAAGCCGGCATTACCCAAAACAACAAACGTTGGGGCGCCCCTAGTCACTGGTGCACGTGCCAGCTCAAAGTATTTATTCTCTTCGCCCTTAGAGGGCATGCTCTCGAAAAGGAGAATGTTCGCCGATAATGTTCCAGAGCGCTTGGAGCGCTAACAGTACCTGGTTTGAGTGTACCAACCGAGTGCTGGGCTGCTCCCGCAACGAATGTCTGTGACGCGAGATGGCCGTCGAACGGTCCCGTGGTTGTCACCTGTGATAGCAAGGGGGCTGGCTGGGCTGATGTTAGGCAGGCGAATAGTTGGACTGGCGGTCGGCTAGGAGAATGCTGGAGGCGGGTGCGGTCCAGCGACGTCTGCTGCGGTGTCCGCTGCGGGGCTGGAAGACGGTGGAGTGACGTGTGAGCTAACTGGGCTAACAGGCCTATACTTGAAGCTAAGCTTTAGTCAGTGCGGCCCCCTAGACTTTCGCCTATACATTCCTAAACGCAGCGTGTGGACTATCCACAGCACAGTCCGGCAGTCGAGCGTCTTCTTCTTGGTTCAAACGTACCCTAGGCACTATACTGGGAAGCTAAACTTTCCCATACGACGTTACTATCCCCCCCGTGGCAGGAGTCGTAGTTTGCGTGTCTTTATTATCAGGAGCTCTTAGTCCACACGTCCACTTGCTTCGCTGGAAAAGGAAGAAGAGAGCGTCCTGTGTATCTAGCTCCTCCTTCATGTCAGTCTCTTTCTCACCTGTCCTTTGCCAGCCCAACGTCGCACCAGCTCCCCCTGGCGACAGTCCAGTGCCATGTCCGACTACTAAATGTCAATATTAGGATATGGAGAATCAAGACGGGTCAGCGAGTTACACAACGTTATCATGAACACAGTAGAGTACAAGGAATTAGAGTTAGACACATTGAATTATTGTTAGACATATTCAGGTGTCTACAGTTAGTTTAAGGTAACAGTGTGGTTAAGCTTAGGGTTATGGTTATTTTAAGGTAACAGTGTGGTTAATGTTAACTCATTATGCGCCAAACCCGAGTATAGTCAGGTTTCGTCGCCAACCGCTGAGCACCAAACCCGACTATAGTCGGGTTTTGATCCTTTTTTTTTTTTTTTTTTTTTATTCAAAAGTCACACGGACCATGGTGACTCATCTGAGTACTTGAAATTGCAATGACGATTGAATCCCGCCAGGTGGCAGTATCGCCTACCTTATGAACATGGGCCAGCTTAGTGCCAGCCGCACAGCCCCCAAACAACTAGGGACTCATTGCGAGCAGCAGTGAGCAGGACACGTTCGACAATCGCGATCGCCTAGAGCGAACTATTGGATATTATGAAAAAGACAAAAAGGATTATATGGATGATGATTATGGACGATAAGGTGCATTTCCACCAGACTATGTTGGACTCAGCACTACTGGTAAAACGTAAAAAAAACTATAATCAAACCGACCGATGAGGAAACCTATTCGGCTCCGTGGTATAGTCTGGCCCGGGCACACAATAGTAACCTGCAATGCAATGGCGAGCGAACAATTGGATATTATGAAGAAGAAGACAAAACGGATTATATCGATGATGATTATGGATGATAAGGTACGTTTCCACCAGACTATGTTGGACTCAGCAATACTGGTAAAATGTAAAAAAAACTATAATCAAACCAACCGATGAGGAAACCTATTCGGCTCCGTCTATAGTCTGGCCCGAGCAGATGAAGAAGACGAATGAGGGCTACCTAACGTTATATGTATTGATCCTGTTCAAGACACTTTTGGACTTGAAGTGAGAAATGGAGTACCTCTAAAACAAAGGTAACGTCTATTTTACATGTACTTTACCAAAACTCCAAGGTCCTGACTGAATCTCGGTCGTTAAAGAACCAAGGACGCCTATCGCAAAGAGTAGGGGGTTCCTCGATGTTCCTGGCCAAATTCCCAATCAGGTCTCTGACATCAAGGCCACCTAATCATCCCTTCCCCTTAACACTTCCTGCGCCAAAAACGTTGTGCAACGGGTTTCAAGTTCATGCGAATTCTGCCAAATCACGGCGTACGACGTTATTTTGATCATATTTCATATTTTCGCCATGGTATTCATATTTCCCTCACGGAGGCTGGTCTGATGCTGTGGGACTCGGCACAACTCTGCAATGCTTCAATACTGCCACCTGGTGGATGATCGGCGAGTTGCCAAACCGGAAATGCCGGTTGGATATCGGTGCGTCTCCTAAATACGTCCGGCCACTCGCTTATCGTTGCGGGACTCAAGACACACGTCCATGTGTAGCGATCGCTGCCATAACTCAATAATCGGCATGATTTGGGCTGTTATTATTATTATACAAACCGGAAATGGATCGCCTCGATCCCCATCAAATAACTGGGATCTTTTTGCTCCAGTGTCATCGCCCAACGGTAAGAGGAGACTTTCAGCGTTTTTGTTTATTATTATCCATGCAAACTGCTCTGATCTATATATCACCCATACTACATGAAGCATTAAACGACGATCACGGAATTATAAACAACCCCCCCCCCCCCCCCCGTTCACCCGCGCATGATCAGTCATCAGTCATTTATATTCTAGACGGTATTTTTGTATGAATGTGTGAATGAAAAAGTAAAACGTTCCTACATCCTGAACGATAGATAATCAATGTTGAATGGGCCATAGTAATGTCAATTTAGCAATACAATTAAAAAAGTTATAGCCCTGCAAAGAAGGTGAACATCTCCATAGACTTACAGTGCTGGCAGAGAATGGTATAAGATGATCAAACTCCGTGGCATGTGTTAATTGGCTGATATCAATCCCTGTCTCCTGAGCCGTTCAGCCATTATGTAGTGTGATGTGCGTCTCTACTTTCTGTAGCTCCATTTCTGCAGACCCCTCTCTGATTGGTTGAGCCCATTTCTGCAGACCCCTCTCTGATTGGCCGAGCGCGCGCATGCGCATGAGCCGCGACAAGCTCCTCTAGCCAGGAATCGAAACTCCGTTAAGCTCCAGAGAGAGAGGCTGAAAACCCACAGTTCTTGCCTGACGGATGGGAGCCGAATCCCGGATCCGAGTTTTCTGACGAATACCCCCAAAACATGGAGGTCGCGAACGCAATTTATACGCATGGAAGTATTGATTACGCCATAACGAATCATTAAAAAAATATACCGTTAACTGGAATATGTTGTGTGTGCCTTTACACATATGTTGGATTATGTAATTGGTTTGTCATTAAAAACCAATAATAATCGCTCGCATCGCCGGCTTCGCTGACCAGAGCTCTCTCAGATTAAAAGTTTTAATTGCAGCCTGGAACATACATGTTTCGGAACCAATGTGTAACTAGACAGTTACAATATAACATTTATATTAATTAACCCAGTTAATGCCTTAAGAGAAAGAGTCTGGTGGTCAATGTCACTTCGGATTGCTACGGAAATGTTGTGTCTTACTAATAATAACTAATTCCTTGGTCAATAGAAGTCTCTGTGATACTTTCTGAATATGATTTGGGAACATCAAATGGGCAGGGTTATAATAGAAGAAAGACAGTGTAAACAATATAATTAACTCTGAACATAATGAGGAAAAAGAAACAGGATACACAACAAGGTGCATGATGAGATGAGGTTATATGTAGAACATGGTACAGTTACAGTAAGTGGGGAGTGCGTCATGGTACAGTTACAGTAAGTGGGGAGTGTAAACACTAAACAGTGA
This sequence comes from Notolepis coatsorum, assembly GCF_963971535.1. Lineage (NCBI taxonomy): Eukaryota > Metazoa > Chordata > Actinopteri > Aulopiformes > Paralepididae > Notolepis > Notolepis coatsorum. Next base: position 37,470,689 of record NC_140177.1, read on the forward strand.
TTCAAACCCCCTCAATGTACAGTTTTTGACAGCTGGGCTGTGTTGAACTTGTCACGTGAAATAACCTTATGTGAATAAACCGCGAAATAACCGCGAAATAACATAATGTTATGTTATATAACGTTACAATGTACAGTTTCTAACAGCTGGCTGTGTTGTGAAATGTGCATAACGTTATGAATAAACCGCGAAGTCACGCAAAATAATGTTATACGCGAATCTGGTAGTACATTTCTTTTTATCTTCTTGATATGATAACATTACATCCGCCTTTTACCACGTGATGAGCTAAACCAATCAGAGAGGGGCTTCGCTCAACCAATCAGAGAGGGGCTTCGCTCAACCAATCAGAGAGGGGTCTGCAGAAATGGGCTCAACCAATCAGAGAGGGGTCTGCAGAAATGGAGCTACGGAAAGTAGAGACGCGTGTGGCGTGTGCCCGGTGCCAGTGTATGGCAGCCATTGAGCCTGAAGCCCAAGGTTGGGTGCTACCAGTGGTGGTGAAGAAGGCAATTTCAACTCTACATTGTAGGGAGCACTTTGAGTGTCTAGATAAGCGCTATATAAATGTAATGAATTATTATTATTACAACATTCATTTAATGCTCTGAAAGATGAGCTTATAGGCCTTAAGCTTGTACTAAATGCAAGCAAAACTAAATTCATGGTGTTCTCTCAGGCCAGAAATATTGATCACAACAGTTTTCTTATATTGACTAGAAATGAGTCTGACATAGAAAGGGTAACTGCATATAAATATATTGGAATCTGGCTCGATTTATGTTTAAATATCATATAGACAACCTTGCCAGTAAATTGAGGCACAAAATTGGTTTCTTGTACAGGAATAGATCTAGTTTCCCAATGATGTGTAGAAAGAGGGTTATTGAGACGTGATTTACAGAAATACTGCCCCTTCGACTCTTAAACCACTAGATTCTGCTTATCATTCTGCTCTTAGATTTATCACTGGTGACAGCTATGATACGGGGGACCCTGATGTAAACAAGACAAAAGTATTTCTCTGGTCTGCATCCCCTTAACAATTGTGTGTATTGAGCCGTACTGTATTGTACCCATTCTGCAATCTGTTAATAAAGTTTTCAATCAATCAATCAATCACACACCACTGCATCTTATATGAGAAAGTGGGTTGGTCTTCTCTGGCAAAATCAACACTGGTATTTATTTATCCTTAAGTCCATTAATGGGAAATTACCTCCTTATCTCACATCACTACTAGTTTGGAACTCTACATTGGAGGTTCCCCATATACAGACCCAAAATCAGCCTTTCATTATAGTGCCCATACTACATGGAACTCTCTTCAGCTTTCGCTGAAGATGAAACTACCTATAACGCAGGGGAAGTTTAGAGGCTTACTTGCAGGCCTGGCTGCAACAGTCTGTAACTGTTTTTTACTTAGCTTACTTATACAATATTAACAGGATATAGTCTTTCAGGTGTTTCACGCATTGGTCTTTGTTGTATCTTCATCTGGGATGCAGTTTCCGGTGGGGCGTGGTGTGGTTGGAGGGGGACGCGTGTAGTTTTTAGTGTACTTGGATTGTTTCCCGGAGTACGGTGATTGAGCCACCATTGTGAGGACCAAATGCACTGCCTTCAGTTCCAATACATTGATAAGTATAAGTCTTTATTTGTCATCAGATTAACAAGCATTCATGCGATGGACGACCCACAAGAACACACACACATGCACTGAGTCGCTGATGAAATGTTCTCTGCACCTCCCATCCCGTCGTCGTAACCCCCAAGGGCAGCTGGGAGCAGACAAGGGCTGCAGCGAGCGCCGCGCCCGGGGACCAATCCAAGTGCTCCTGTCCGTCTTTGTCAGGGATGCGACAGCGTTAGCGATCTGTTGTGCATGTTTTTCCATTGGGTTTATCTTATCGGGAAGGGAAACCCTTGCGAGCACGGGGAGAACAGGCAAACTCTACACAGAAAGGCCCCATCTGGGTAACTGGCAACACAGTAACCTGGTCCCCTAGTGGGAATCGAACCCACGACCTTCTAGCTGTGAGGCGATAGTGTTAACCACTATGCCACCGTGCCGCCTGATATGTAGGGTAGACAGAGCAGGCCAACTGCCCCCTACTGCATTGGTCCGACATATCCCCCCCCCTGTGAGGGAGGCGTTGGAGAAGACTGTCACGTGAGACTTGACGCTGCCCATGGGGACACCTCTGGTGAGGGTCCACGGCTTTCTCCAGTGGTTGAGGTCCCCTATCACCAATATAGGGACTCACAGGCGCCTCCACTTGCCTCTCACAGGGTCAATTCTCATGCTGGAAAACCACCTCTGTATTTTCCTCATAAAGAGGAGGCCAAGTGGGACCACGAAGTGGGCAGACACCATCCGGCATTACGGACCTGCGAGGATGAAACTCCCTGAGCGCACGAGGATATCTTCCCAGCGCCACTTTGAGAGAGTTGCCCTCATAGACCTTGAGTTCAGGATTAAACCGAAATATTCCACCTGCTGGCTGGGAAGAGGGGTACTCTTCTTCCAGTTCACAGCGAAGCCCAGACTGGACAGGTGTGCCACCACCCACCAATTGAGCAGAGATAGGTCCAGTATCGGTCTGATTCCCCCCATTTTTTTGGGTACCAGAAAATAATGGGAGTAGACACCTTTCATCACATCCTCGAGTGGGACAGTGACAATGACCTGCTTCGCAAACAGAGATTGAATCTCGTCGGCCAGGGCTGTCGCCGCCGTGGCATCTGACAACAGAGTAGGGTTCACCCTCGACCACGCAAGCTCTCCCCAGACTCCAGCAACCTTCCAGAGAAGGATTGCCAGTCCACGGGATACTCCACGATGAGCGGAGGAGCTGAAAGTGCTGGTGGAGTCCTGAAAAGGACTTTTTGGGTGGTCGATAATCCATCTCTAAACTAAATTCCAAGTGACAAATGATCTCTCACAGCTGCAGGTGCGTATGAACAGCCTTTGGCATGAAAGAAACGAGGGAGGGTGAGTACGGCCACTTCACCGGGTTATATACTAACGGAAGTGGGCGTGGCTAGGTAGATGTAAGGTGCATGAAAAAGGGTCTTTCAACGTGCGCCATAGGCGCGAGCATAGTCCAATAGGCGAAGCAAGACGCGAAGCCAGTATGAAATATAACCTATGCACGGTTAGCCGCTCTGCCCCTAGTGGCTGCTCACAGGAAATGCACATACTGTATATTGTTCAGGAAATTACGCATTCAGAGACGATGGGAAAAACCACGAAGATGGACTAATAGACAAATAATTGGCCGAATAATGGATTAAAGCCAAATCAAGCAATAATGAACCATTTGACTAAAACCAGGCAGCCCTAGTTGCAACACAATTATTAATAACTGTTGCTGGGTATAATGATGACATACAACTAACTTTTTCATCAACAACCCTCAGTACCAAGCAAGATCCCCTCTTGGCAGTTAATTTTCTTGGCAGCCAAATTCGTTTTCCAACAGAAAAGACTGAAGGCAAACTGGCTCCTTTTACAAAGCTGCTAGAATCCACAGAAGCGCCAGCTGTTGGCAGCATTCAGTTGGTGCTAATTTCAAGCACTATGGAGCCCACTGTAGAAATTAATGTGGAGCACTTAGGAAATTACATACCACTGTATAAACCCTGGAAAGGAGCTATCAATCGTGCCAACACGTGCTAAGAGTGTCTCCTGCTAGTCCTGCAGGGACTCTGGCTTGTGATTGGTGCACTGGGCTGCAGGACAACATGTCCGACACGTCTTTTGTTCGGATTAAATAACTAAATTAATTAGCTAAGCCGTCCATTGAGCCAACCGTGGCCGAGTCTGTGTTTAAACGTTCACTGTCTGGGAGACACACACACACACACACACACACACACACACACTTTTTTTTCCTTCTTTTTTATTGATCTTTTTCCCCCTCCTTTTTCCTCCGATTTTCTCACATCCCAATGTTAGTCGTTATGCCAATTCCCAATCCCCTTCCTGGTCGCTGCGCACTTACCCCCCACAGTCGGTCTGGGAGAGTGGAGGCTATCACATGCTTCCTCCGACACACGTCTAGCCAATCAACCGCTTCTTTTCACCTGGCAGCGCGGACTCTCACTGAGAGGGTGTAACGTGTGGAAGGATCACACTACCCCCTTTAGATCCTATCCGCGCTGAGCAGGCGCCCCGACCGAACTGTAGGAGTCGCTGTTTACAACGACCCGGACCCACCCCGCCAGCTTTCCCACCTTCTAATACAGCCAATTGTATTAGTGTGAACGGCCAGCCAAGCTGGTGACAACGCCGGAGCTGTGAGCTGGATTCGAACAGGCGAATCCAGCGTCTCCGGTGTTGGTGACGAACGCAATCTCCGCTACGCCACCTGACCGCCTCACACACACACACACTTTTCAAGGGATTCCCAAGCACCACAACCACACGGGCAATGTACAGTACACACACACAGAACTTTGTCCCTCTCGGTCTGTCCCTTTCATAGCAATCCCAGGAAGGCCGTATCAGTCACAGCGGGTCTCTCTGAGCTGCCGTTGGCCCGGTAGAGAGACGCCACCTCCGGGGGATTATAAGACTCAGACGCAACAGAAAAGGCTCCCCGTGGCTCCTGTGTGATAATAGCGAACTGAATGGATGAGCGAGGCAGCAGCTCTGCGTGGGCAGTCAGAGCAGAGACTCTCCCACTGCTGCTCATGCAGGAGAGAGAGAACACGGCTATGTTCACACTGAAAGGCAAGCCTCAATTCTCATTTATTGCTCAGATACGATTTTTCTTTGTTTGGCTGTTCACGTCCCCCCCCCCCATGGTGCCCCCACTGGCTGGAACACGTTGTGCAAAAGTGCCCTTTTGAGTGGTGAAAACGAGAGGGTGTGCTCTTCCAATGATCTAAACATGACCATGTGCCCCCAGCCCCCCACGGTTAAATAATGTCACGCAAAAGTGCACCTTTGAGTGGATACAATTAGAGGACATGTCCCATTGGTGCCCCTCCAATGGTTAAACTTGACCATGTTCCCCCACAGTTGAAAAACTTTAGGCATAAGTGCCCTTTTGAGTGGAGAAAATGTGAGGATGTGCCCTATTGGTGCCCTTCCAATGGTCTAAACTTGACCATGTGCCCCCACGGTTGACAACATCACGCTAAAGTGTCCTTTTGAGTGGTGAAAATGAAAGGACGTGCGCTATTGGCTGCCCTTCACATGGGAAAACAGCAAGAAAATGAAATAACGTGTTATAATGACTGTATAATGAGTGCTCTGTTAATGGATAAAATGTGATGCAGCTTACTAGGGCAGGCTTTCCCAAAGTGGGTGCCATGATGACGACAGTCTAGGGGTGTTGCCAAATAGTTAAACCCTGCTTATATTCCAAACTCATTATATAGCCATTAGCAAATCTTTTCTGAGTTTTTGCAAGGGGCCGGTGGGCTAATATCTAGCTAACATTTTGATGTTTCTCGATCTGCACTGTCCCTATTTTGTTTTCAATGTATCCTTTAGGTTAGGTTAGAGTAAGTTTAACTGTATTTGAAAGTAAAAGACAAAATAAATTGTTGCCAATGATGAAACAATAACGTTTAAAATACTCATTCCCAATCTCATTGTTGAAAACATACTGTGGTGATCGGTGAAGAATGAGGCAGTTTCGACTTCTCTTCAGGCACTTTATTGACCACCTGGATTTATTCTCAACATAAAGTTACCACTGGGTTATAATAAACAACAACAATCTGCTGGCTAACACTAACACTCACTTTGTATGGCAAGTTAACTACTACTGAATTCACACACTAGCTCCCCTAGTATACTTAAAAGTGGGTTTAGCATTGGCCTATATTCTATTACAGAATGCCAAGGAAAGAAAGACATCAGAAGAACATTAAAAAGCAGCTGAAAAATGCTGCGAGGCAGCTTCTCTTGGGTCCAAAGCAACAATAGTAAGGTATGTATCTGTAAGTCCTCACTGCTAGCTATGTGTACAAGCTTGTCTCAGAGCCATAGTTTGGATTATAACTGAGAATCTGGTGCTAACATGGTCAATAATGCTTATTTTGGACAGAATAATGTGTCTTAAACATTTAAATTGACCAACCATAGACGCTTTTTATTCCAATCAAGGCAAGAGGGCTGTATGACACATTATTTTATAATACAAATATAACATTGTAGGCTACAGTATGAATATTATATACAGTACCATTATATCCAACTATTAAAAAAATATATTATTTGCTCCACCTTAGATAAAGACAGTACAGACAATGATGATGGAGATAGCAGAGAGCCAAGGGATGCAAGGCAGATAGAGGATAATTAAGATGATGAAGATATTCAAGAGGGAAATGATGATATCAGGAAGAGAGATGATGAAGAAGATGAAAGAGAGAAATTATGATGAAGACTGTCATGGAGATGCTAAAGAAAGCGAGGATGTTGTCATTAAAATGGCCCACTGATCCAGCTCATGTTCAAAAGCACAGCATAGACCCCCACTCTAGATTTGTTGAGTTTAGTTGCTCTACTGCTGGACCATGTCAACCAGTTGTAAGTTATCCAAAGACAGAGGGGCATTCATACCACAGGGAGTGGTATCTTAAATCAAGTGTAGCTTATGCAACGTACCACATGTGGGCCCTCTTGAGGACGATTTGCCCACCTGCAATTTGGCGACCTCTAGCGGCTCGGTGTGCATATTTTGTAATACAATATATATATCGAATTAAAGCCCCAAATTTTGTTGCCTGTCGATAGCCCTTCCAGGTAACATAATCCATTAAGCGGTTCCCGAGTTACATGCCGATATTTGAGGTATTGCGCAAATACTACTCCCGACTCTTGGGGCTCTAGTTCCGTCAATCATTTGGCGATCTCGAAAATTATTGGATAGGGTTGTAGCCAATGAGTGTGGCTTTCCAATGATACCCGACCTGGGGATGTCCGAATCAGGGATCTAGGTGAAAAGTTACGAGCGAAAACAGGAAGAGAAAAACCGCTGAATGAATTGAAGTCTGAGAAAACAGAGCTTTTCTTTTGTACACAGTTTACCTAAATCACTCCTAATCACTCATTTCTGAACGGATCTTTGTGAAATTTGGACATGTACTACATAAGACTTCAGGCTATGGATCTCGCAAGTTTTTTAAGCCATCCGAATTTCTGGGGAAATACTACTTCTGGACTACTAACTACTACAGAAAAACTTGAGTAACAAGTTTTTCTACAACTCAAGTTCAGACCTATGTTACTCTATTTCATTACCACTAAAGGTGAGTTTTCCTTATTGTATCAGACACTTCAGAATGTCATCTTTCAAAAGAGACCAGGCTCATGCATGTGGTATAAGTATAAAGTGTAGCATTTTGGTTTGAAAAAAAAGTATGCAGTCCTCAAAAACGAAAATGGCCAATTTTGGGGGCGCCTGTTAAGAGGTTAACATATAGCATGAAAATAACCAACATATTTTCTTTGGAGGTGTTTGTGAAATAAACATTTTAAAAGTGTATTGTTCCATCTGTTTTTATCATAGAGGTGTGGTTATACCTTTAATCTGGATTGCCTATAATAATACATTTCATTTATATAGCACACTTTAAACTCAATGAGATCGCAAGGTGCTTCACAACAAAAGGAAAAAATAAAAGGTTTAAAAGATAAAAACATTAAAATTAATAAAATAAAAACATGTTAATCTTTTTTTAAAGATTTATTTTAGCGTTTTTACAGCTTTTATGGTCAGACTTGACCGACAGAGGAGAGGGAGAACGGGAGAAGATGTGGGGGAGGACATGCGGCAAAATCCGTCCGGGAGCGGGAGGCGAACCCGGATCGGCCACGTAGGTCTGCTACGCAGTATGCTGTCGTGAAAACCCCCCAGATCTGAGTCACATAGCAAAAAAGTCAGATTTGGGCCACTTTTGCCTGCAGTGTGAACGTAGCCAAATATGTTGAACTCTACCCCCCGCATCGCATCCCCCGACTTGGTGAACAAAGAGAAATAAAGAGTTTAGATTGTGAGTAAGATATCAATCCACCACTGGGGATCTGTCGGGCATCCAACCGTGCTCGGATCCTCTTGAGAAAGAGGGGGGTTGTGCCAAACTGGTGTGTCCAGTTATGTCCAGCAGTTCTACCAGAACTCCCATCTGTCCAGTGAGTCTATCATATACAGCAAAATGTAGGAGTCCCTGGCCCTCCCTCGACAGAGAGAGAGAACTCTCAAGGTCGGCCTGCAAATGGAATGTCGGTTACCATGGAACCTCGACAGCTTTAACCCTTGTGCCTCCTTAGCAACTATTTCCTGTATTTAGCCTTTTTTTTGTGTGTGTGTGTACAACGGTAGCTGTGTTGATGATTATGTCATGAAATTGGGTCCGTTTGCTTATTTTCCATATATTTACAGAATTTTAGAAGATTATATTTTGAAAACCTCTAAAAAAAAAGTTACCAATATTAGAGGACAAAACGACCCCTATCCCTAACCCCAACCCTAACCCTAACCATAACACAAACGGGAATATAAGGGGTTACAATTCGGAAATCTTTGGAATCTTTGATAGATATGTTGAGTTAGGTTCATAGTGGTATTCATAAAAAAAGAATTGGAACGAAATATTACAAATTACGTTTTTTATGACCTTGAACGTGATGCAATCTTTTCATGCACTGATGTGCCAACTCTGTCAGTTACCTAACAAGGCAGAAGGGTTAAAACAGTAGATACAGTAGTGTAGAGTACAGTATATAGTTATTTGACAATAGATAGATAGATAGATAGGTAGATATACATAGAGATAGAGATATATAGATATATAGACATAGAGACAGATGTCTCTATGACACTACTCTTAAAGGTTTGTGTTTCAGTTTGTGGTGTAATCCTGTGGAATGGCTTAGATGAAGAAACAAAAGTGAGCAAGAACATTGTACAGTTCAAAAACAGGCCTAGGAAAACTCTCATCGAGTACAAAAACAAGCTCTAAAATTGTAACTTTTTATTTCTACAAACTTTTTTTTTCTTTCAATTTTCCCATTCTAAACACTCACGCGGACCTGCCTGTGTCTCCCTGGCACTGCTGCCTATGTTATAATTGCAATGGCGACCGAATCCCGACAGGTGGCAGTATCGCCTACCTTTTGAACTGGGTCTCTAAGGTGTCTTTCAGTACTGAGGTACCTCCGGCTGCAGGAATCCCTTCCCCCTCAAAGTGAATCAGCACACAGCTGCTATCTGTCGCCGATCTGCTCGCCTGAAACCTATTGTTTCCCGTATTATAGCCAGACCCAATGCACACGAGTAATGGCGATCGCGATGGAACTACACGGATTATAAATTTTGGAGTACCTTCTGACTAAGGTAAGGTCTATTTTAGGTATATTTTACCCAACCTAAAACATGCTTTTGTATTGATCACAGCGTTGATTTTTTACCGAACCTAAAACATGCTTTTTGTAACGATCGCAGCTTCGTGAAACGACACCCCTCCCTTGATGATTTTGTGAAGAAACATCTATATAGTATATACCTTTTGATTTGGAAATAATATAGGTTTCAGGCGAGCAACCCGAACGATTTGCGCATATGCATATAACACGTCATATCTCACTATCTATATTAGGGATGTCCGATATTATCGGCCTACCGATATTATCGGCCGATATTGGCATTAAAATGTGATATCGGAAATTATCGGTATCGGTTTTCAAAATCTTTTTTTTTTATTAATTGTTTTCATTTATTTAACCTTTATTTACCCAGGCAAGCAAGTAAGAACACATTCAGATTTTTTTTTATTGTCAAAAGTATGCATAATGTTGTGTTAATTCCACGACAAGAGATATGTAATGTTAATTACCTGAAATTATATCGGCATATATCGGTATCGGTTGATATTGGTTGATATCGGTATCGGAAATTAAGAGTTGGACAATATCGGTATAGGTAAAAAAGCCAATATCGAACATCCCTAATCTATATCTATCTATACTATATGCCTACACCAGTGGTTCTCAAACTTTTTACACCAAGTACCACCTGAGAACGTAGCTGGCTCTCCAAGTACCACCATATGACCGGCGTTAAAATACAGTCTATTCAGCTATGCACAGTTCACGCAGGAGGCAAATGTATTCCTAATACCATTATGTAAGGGATAATGTATAGCTACGAGGTCATTGTCGCAAAATAATTGACCGACAGAGTTTAAAATACCGAGCCGCCTCGGCGAGGTGTTTTAAACGTCAGTGAAGGTCAATTATTTTGCGACAATGATCGAGTATAGTATAGCTATACATTATCCCGCTTATTACATGGCTAACTTACTAACAATATACCTAATTCATTTTACATCGACTCGCAACACTGGTTCTGGCTGCGTTCTGGCTCCGCCCCCTGTCATCGCCGGCAGCAGAACACCGGCAGTGTCTAATTGCACTGAAACAGTGTGTGTCAGTGGGCTTGATTGCGAACAGCTGCGCACAGCGGTCATTATTGTCCCACAGCGGTCATTATTGTCTGATAATGACCGCTGTCGGGGGGCTATTGACCAATCACAAGCAAGCATTTCGGCGAATGTGAAAACGCCATGTAATAATTATTGTTAACTTTTGTCAGACACAGCCACAATGTACAAAGGGATAGCACTAGAACTAGCAAACGCTTCCACACAACTCATACAATGCAAGGGGCATTGAGAACATAATAACTAACATTCTCACATAGCAAGTGGGAAAATTAAGAACAACTATTTCAGCAAATGTACTTAATTCTCTCTCTATCTCTCTCTCTCTCTCTCTCCCTCTCTAACACAGCAAGCAATTGTCCGTCATTCTCTCTCTCTCACACACACACACACACACACACACACACACACACACACACACACACACACACACACACACACACACACACACACACACACACACACACACACACACACACACACACACACACACACACACACACACACACACACACACACAATTATTTTGTTACAAAAACTTAATTTCCTGCATTGTGGTGCAGGAATTTTTAAATTTTTACCCTTTAAATGCCAGTGTTTGTGATGGGCATCACAAATTATTGTAAAAAAGAAAAGAAAACACATATTCAATACATTTTTGAATGTTTACCCTTTAAATGCCAGTTTAGCAGAAACACATATTTTGATGGATTTTTTGTAATGTCAGATTTAACACCAACTCTTTTCAGAAAAGTGGGAGTATTTCATTTTTTATCTGACATTACAAGAAATCTAAAAATAAATGGTTATGATCATAGATTATAGATTATCTAACTATCGCGCTGCCGCAACCAGAAACACTGGCTTGCTTCATGACAACATCCCCTCCAAATTCCTCAGAGACTCAGCAGCCGCCATCACCCCAGTCATCACACACATAATAAACCTCTCCATAAAACAGGGACACGTCCCCAAGGACTTCAAAATTGCGAGAGTGACCCCTCTGCACAAAAAAGGCAGTAAATTAGACCCAGGCAACTACCGCCCTGTTTCTATCCTTACCTCCATCTCGAAAGTCATGGAAATTTTTTTATACGAACAGGTCGAAAAATACCTTGCGGAAAAAAATCTAATCTACGAATTCCAATCTGGCTTCAGAACATCCCACTCCACTGACACATGCCTTTTCTATTTAAACGACCACATCAAACAAGAGGTGGACGCGGGCAAATACTGCGGCATGGTCATGCTGGACCTACAAAAGGCCTTCGACACTGTCAATCACACCATTCTGATTGACAAGCTAAAAGCAATTGGTTTTGATAGTCTATCAGTGAGCTGGATGCAATCCTACCTGGAGGGGAGAGAGCAGATGGTGGAGGTAAACGGTACCCTATCCCCCCCCCTCACAGTAAGCTGTGGTGTTCCACAAGGAAACATACTAGGTCCGCTACTGTTCCTAATTTATGCAAATGACATGTCGTCAGCTTGTGACTGCAACTTGTTCCTGTTTGCGGACGACTCAGCCCTGCTGGTCTCTGACAAGAACAAGTTACAGGTTGAAAAAACCCTCAGCTCAGAACTAGGCAAAATCTGCATATGGCTCGCTGATAACAAACTATCATTACACATGGGCAAAACAGAGTCCATTCTCTTCGGTTCAAATAACAAACTCAGCAAGACCGACGGCTTCTCAGTTACAGTGGGTGACAATATTGTCACAAGGAAAGAAGATATTACCTACCTGGGTTCCATCCTAGAGGCAAATCTTTCCTGTGACAAAATGGCATCCAATGTAATAAAAAAAGTCAACCAACGAACTCGATTCTTGTACCGGATCTCCTCACTGGTAAACAAGAATACCCTGAAGACTCTAGCAGGAGCACTCATTCAAGGGTACTACGACTATGCTTGCACCTCATGGTACCAAAGCACCTCAAAGGCGCTAAAAACAAAATTACAAACATCTCAAAACAAACTGGTCAGACTACTGCTTGACCTTACTCCTAGAACCCACCTCACCCCTGCCCACTTTGACAACCTAGGATGGCTTAGAGTAGACGACCGAGTACAGCAACTTGCAATGGGCCTGGTCTACAAGATACACTACACGACCAAGGTACCCATGTACATGACAAAATACTTCCCAAAGGTCAGTGAATACCACGATCACAACACCAGAGGGAGCTTCACAAGTTAAACCCAGATTCGGCTCGAACAAGGGACTAAACACGTTTCGCAATTATGCCACATCAATGTGGAACGCCCTACCCAAAGCTGTAAAGGAATGTGAATCACTACCCACTTTCAAAAACACTCTCAAAAAACACCTAAGGGAGACTGCAACTCGAAACTGGCCCCTGTAAATGTCCGAACACAACCCCCTCCAATGTACAGTAAATTACCAAGTATGGTCTTGTCAATAATCCAATGTACAGTTTTGTTTGTACAGTTGTACAGTGTCCCCCACCCACCCCTCCTACCCAACCCCCCCCCCCCACCCAACCACCTCCAATGTACAGTCCCCCCCCACCCCCACCTACCCAATCCAATGTAGTTTCTACGTCAAATGTATATACTCTTTTTTTCTGGACTCTTTTTGTATCACAAACAGTACTGTAATTGCAAATCTGGTATGTCATAAATGTATAGATGTAGCAGTACTGTCTATCTGTATGTCATGTATGTCATATATGTTACGATGAATTGAAAATGGGGGACCCTGATGTAAACAAGACGAAAGTCTTTCTCTGGTCTGCATCCCCTTAACAATTGTATGTATTGAGCTGTACTGTACTGTACCCATTCTGCAATCTGTTAATAAAGTTTTCAATCAATCAATCAATCAATCAATCTAAGTTCAGTGGCCTGACTGCAAAACATTTTTTTTTTTTTTTTTTTTTTAGCTTTTTTGGAAATGTTTTCAAGTACCACCAGCAGTACCACCAAGTACCACTAGTGGTACGCGTACCACAGTTTGAGAACCACTGGCCTACACGATATACATGTAATTAACATCTCATATTAATAAGAAAAAGAAAATCACCACAATAGCAATAATAATTATTAATGGTCATTCACACTATAGGGCAGTGTAGAGATATTTATTATCATTACATATTTGGTAATAAATGGCTCTGGGGCAGTGACTCTCAACCCCCCTCCCCATTTTGAAGGGGCTCAGGGAAACCCATCGGAGAAGATCTTGATTGTCCGGAACGACAGAGCCTAAGAAGGTAGAGCAGGTTGTCTGGTAATCTCAATGTTCTCGGTCCGATTCCGGCTCCTCCCTGCAGCGTGTTGAAGTGTCCTTGAGCAAAGACACTTAACCCCTAACTGCCCCTGAAGAGGCACACATTGTAAAGCACTTTGGATAAAAGCTGTTATATAAATGCAGTCCATTTAGTTGTGATTAAGTACAGAATTCCATTACTGTCTATACTGCAACAGTGGAAAGAGTCAAATCTATAATCATAATAGTCATAGTCATAATTTTCCTGGGACCCCCTGGAAGCCCCTCACTGGTCCCTGGCAGGTCCCCAGACCCTCACGTTGAGAACCACTGCACCAGAGCACAAACATCACGTTTAACAACAACAACACGACTGGATACGATTCAAGATGAATACGCTGCAGAAGTCAATGGCTCAGGAGGTAGAGCAGGTCGTCTGGTAATCGGAAGGTTCCCGGTTAGATTCCGGCTCCTCCCTGGCCGGCGTGTTTTTGAGCAAGACGCTAAACCCCCCAACCGCTCCCGATGAGCAGGTAGGCACCTTGCATGGTCACCTTTGCCATCGGTGTGTGGATGGGTAAAATGTGAGGAACAAAATTGTAAAGCGCTTTGGATAAAAGCTGCTATATAAATGCACCATTTAATCTCACATGTGAAGAGCAGGGTCTACCACTACAGTAATCTCACATGTAAACATGTTTCATCTCGCCTTTGTAGTCCATGACTATGATCTTATCTGATGTAAAACCCTGCAGCTTTTCAGTAACTCTACTGCAAGCATGAATTAATAAAGTGCTACTGAGCAACAGTTGGATTGTTACTGTAGCAACCATTCTAATGATTCTAATAGCACCACACTGTGCTGTAGATCCATGTCCGGATAGAAAACACGCATAAAAACCGGTCGTGGGCAAAACCTGCCTGTCTTTTTGCAGTCAAATATTACATCTTGGCACGTCTACAACCCTACAGCTCCAATGGCTTCCCAAACTCTGGGATTAATACTCATTTAAAGTCATTACTATATTTGACTCAATTCAATGACAATTTGTTGCAGTCAGTCAGTCAGTCAGTCAGTCAGTCAGTCAGTCAGTCAGTCAGTCAGTCAGTCAGTCAGTCTACAGTTAGTCAGTCAGCCAATCTCCAGTCAGTCAATCAAGCAGCCAGTCAGCCAGTCAGTCAGTCATCTAAACTCTTCAGAGGCGCCCCTGCCTGTTTGACGAGTGGCCTGAGCACAGAGCCTGTGTTTGTCCTCTCGCTGTCCTCTGTGTAGAGCTGGTGCAGGTGGATGTAGTCGATCACAGAGTCTGGCAGCAGATACTTGACACTCAGCCCCCGTCTCAGAGCCCTGCGGACCTCCGTGGCGCTGGTCTCGTTCCTCACCCACTCCCGCACCTGGAGGAGACGAGAGGGGGTCAGCGGCTGCTGCAGTCTCCCCCAAGAAGATGCTCTGTCCGTGACAGAACCAACAGGCCATTCACAAAAACATACCTAATCCGATTAACCCTTTCACTACCACACTGCCAAATGGTTAACCCTTTCACTGTGACAATACAGAAGGTTAACCCTTTCACTGCCACACGACAAAGGGTTAACCCTTTCACAACCGTTAACTGTCTGTAGTGTGGTAGTGAAAGGTTAACCTTCTGTACTGTGGTAGTGAAAGGTTAATCTCCTGTAGTGTGGTAGTGAAAGGTTAACCTTCTGTAGTGTGGTAGTGAAAGGTTAACCTTCTTTAGTGTGGTAGTGAAAGGTTAACCTTCTGTAGTGTGGTAGTGAAAGGGTTAACCTTCTGTAGTGTGGCAGTGAAAGGGTTAATTCACTATTCAAACTAGAGGGCTTACATGCTTAATTGCTACCTTGTTGACAAGGCATGCTGGTCAAAGTACTGCTAGAACATGACATGTTATGACATTATGTGTCCTAGCTAAACAGCCATAGACTTACCCCCCCAACACACCACAAACCACCTAGTCCAGTCCTTCATGCCAGTAGCCATCAGGCTCCACAACCGTGGGCACGGACTGCTGCCAATTGCTGGATAACTAACGACTAGTGAACTTTGAGAACTGTCTGACTCTAGTCTTTGGTCCTAGTCTTAGGTTCTAGTCTTTTGTTCTAGTCTTTGGTACTAGTCTTTGGCTCTAGTCTTTGGTTCTAGTCTTTGGTTCTAGTCTTTGGTACTAGTCTTCGGCTCTAGTCTTTGGTTCTAGTCTTTGGTACTTATGCAGGTGAACACCAGGAAAGCGGCTGGCCCAGATGGTATAACAGGACGCATACTTAAGTCCTGTGCCAACCAGCTAGCCCCTGTGTTCACCGCCATATTTAATCAATCCCTGGCGGAGTCAGTGGTCCCTGCCTGCTTCATCATCCCTGTACCGAAGAAACCCTCCCCAACATGTCTCAATGACTACAGACCGGTGGCACTCACCTCTGTGGTCATGAAATGTTTCGAGAGGCTGGTCAAGGAACACATTTGTGCCTCCCTCCCCAGTGATATGGACCCTATTTAATTTGCATACAGGACAAACAGGTCCACTGACGACGCGGTCTCCCAGGTACTGCACAGCACCCTCTCTCACCTTGACCGCCAGAAGGGGGGCTATGTGAGACTGTTGTTCATTGACTACAGCTCAGCGTTCAACACCATAGTCCCCACCAGACTGGTGGACAAGCTGATCGAGCTGGGTCTGAGCTCCGCTCTGAGCGCCTGGGTACTGGACTTTCTGAGTGAAAGACCCCAGGCAGTCAGGGTGGGGGTCAGACCTCCAACACCATCACCCTGAGCATCGGGTCCCCCCAGGGCTGTGTTCTGAGCCCCCTGCTGTACTCACTCTACACACACGACTGTGTGGCCAAGTTCAGCTCCAACTCCATAGTGAAGTTTGCAGACGACACGGTGGTGGTGGGGCTGATCTCGGACAACGACGAGAAGGCCTACCGGGAGGAGGTTGAGGTACTGGAACGCTGGTGCCAGGACAACAGCCTGCTCCTGAACATTGGTAAAACCAAGGAGCTGATCGTGGATTATAGGAGAGGACAGCAGGAGACACACACACCACTGAGGATAAACGGGGCTACCGTGGACAGGGTGAGCAGCTTTAAGTACCTGGGGGTCCACATCTCAGAGGATCTGACATGGTCAACACACATAGACACAGTCGTAAAAAAGGCGAAGCAGCGCCTCTACCACCTGAGACAGTTAAGGAAGTTCAGAGTATCTGGGAAGATACTCCAGTCCTTCTACTCCGGAGCTGTAGAGAGCATCTTGACTGGAAACATCACTGCCTGGTATGGAAACAGCACGGCACAGGACAAGAAGGCCCTACAGAGAGTGGTGCGCTCAGCCGAGCGTACCACGGGTATTGCACTACCTCCCCTGCAGGTTCTATACAACAAGAGGTGCAAATCCAGAGCCTGCAGAATAATGAAAGACCCTCACCACCCCAATAACAGCCTGTTCCAGCTGCTGAGGTCAGGCAGACGCCTGCGAACCACAGCTACTAGGACAGAGAGGCTTCGGCTCAGCTTCTTCCCCCAGGCCATCAGAGCCTTGAACACTGAACACTGAGTGCCACAGAACACTGAACTCTCCACACACAAGCGCACATGAGCACACACACGACACGCACGCTGTACACGCTCGCACACTAGCAGCCACTTTAACATGAGCAAGCACACACTCATGATGCACACGCCCACACTTATGGCCACAAAGGAAAGGTCACTTTAAAAATAGTATAGCAACAGTAACAGTGTATTGCACTACCAAAGGACCTAGCATGTCCTCCATGCTCTGTAAATAACTATGTACAAATACCGAGATGCCCCACTATGTTACCTGTTTATTGCACAATGTTGTTTTATTGGATTCTATTATATGTTGTACTACTGTATTGCACATCGTTGCGGGCAAGACCACCCACATTTCATTGTATACTTGTATGCCGTGACAAATAAAACTCTTGACTTGACTAGTCTTTGGCTCTAGTCTTTGGTACTAGTCTTTGGTTCTAGTCTTTGGTTCTAGTCTTTGGTTCTAGTCTTTGGCTCTAGTCTTTGGTTCTAGTCTTTGGCTCTAGTCCCTCACCAGGAAGATGTTCTGTCCGTGACGGGACAGCGTGTCCGACTCGTGGACGGCCTGTTCCGGCTGCAGCCCCCCCCGGCTGACGCAGACCAGGCCGAAGCGTCCCGCCACCTCCTCCACGTGCTCCTCCAGCCACAGGCCCGGGACCTGGAAGGTGTCCAGGAAGTCTGCTCCACACAGCAGCTTCAGCCCAGGAGACGCACCTGGACCGGAGGGAAGTCAAAGTCAAAGTCAGCTTTATTGTCACCTCTCTTAAAGGGGGGCTATGTATTATAAATGTCATTTTTCAGTCTCTAGCATTGTATTATAGTAATAGGAGTTCGTATCAATGTGTTTTAGGGTCTAAATACCATATTGGCGGATTGCTCAGATTCAGCCCAGCCCCTTTCCTCGTCTAGTAAATCAGGTCATATTTTTTTTGAACGGCCAATACGCGTCATATGGCCGCTGGGTAGCGCACAGTGATGCAATTGGCTCTGTGGTTGGAGCTAATGCCCGCCCCCATTCTACCTAGACTGACTGTACACAGCGAAACCATTTCCTCATACTCGAGAGGGAGAGAAAGGAAGAGAGAGGGAGAGACATAGAGAGCACTTGGGGGGGGGGGACCTGCAGCGCGCCACACACGCAAACGGGAGATTGAAAGAAAGAAAAAAAAAAACCACAAGCTGCCGGCGGAGGGAGAGAAAGGAAGAGAGAGGGAGAGAGAGAGGGAGAGAGATAGAGAGCACTTGGGGGGGGGGGGGGGACCTGCAGCGCGCCACACACGCAAACGGGAGATTGAAAGAAAGAAAAAAAAAACCACAAGCTGCCGGCGGACTGTCTTTTTTTTCTCTCTCTCTCTCTCTCCCACCCCCTCCCTCTCTCGCTCTCTCTCTCTCTCTTCCCCCCCCTCCCTCCCTCCCTCTACCAGTGCAGACTGTGTGGCACTGTCACTCAAAGTGCTTATGGGCGGAGCCAGGCCATAACAGCCTGATTTCTTGAGGCTGAAAAATGATGGTTTTGAGTACTTGATTAGAAATATAAAACAATGCATTTTTTTTGAAAAAAACCTTACAAATGTCTTCAATAGACTAACAGGAATTGTGTAAAGTTGCCCAAATAGTGCTAGGAATAGCAATACATAGCCCCTTTAATGTGCAAGACATACAGAGAAATTTAATTGCGTTTCCCCCTTCCCACGGTGTATATAAAAAACAAGATCTAATATAAACAGTAAGTAACATATGGACAGTATACAGGACTATATACAATGTAGACAGTAGCTACGAGAACTTAGAACTATCTCAGGTCAGATAGGTCACCGGGTCAGATAGGTCACCAGATCAGATAGGATAATATGGTCATCAGGTTAATATGATGATTGTTTAGTAAACAATGATCATTGTTTTATTATACATCTACTATTACAAATATACAATCAAAGGGAGGTCAGGTGGCGTATCGGAGATTGCGTTCGTCACCAAACGCCGGAGACGCTGAATTCGCCTGTTCGAATCCAGCTCACAGCTCCGGCGTTGTCACCAGCTTGGCTGGCCGTTCACACTAATACAATTGGCAGTATTAGAGGGTGGGAAAGCTGGCGGGGTGGGTCCGGGTCGTTGTAAACAGCGACTCCTACAGTTCGGTCGGGGCGCCTGCTCAGTGCGGATAGGATCTAAGGGGGGTAGTGTGATCCTTCCACACGTTACACCCTCTCAGACAGTGAGAGTCCGCGCTGCCAGGTGAAAAGAAGCGGTTGATTGGCTAGACGTGTGTCGGAGGAAGCACGTGATAGCCTCCACTCTCCCAGACCGACTGTGGGGGGTAAGTGCGCAGCGACCAGGAAGGGGATTGGGAATTGGCATAACGACTAACATTGGGATGGGAGAAAATCGGAGGAAAAAGGAGAGGGAAAAAAGATCAATAAAAAGAAAAAAAATATATATACAATCAAGATGTGCAACAGCACAGTGTGTTCAGGAACTCTTACACTATTAGTGGACTAAGGACGTATTCACACCATGCAGAAGAAAGGTAGCACCAACAGGGTCAAGCTTAATGAACCAACATGCCATTCACAAAAATATCCCTAATCCGATTAATTCACTACTCAAACTAGAGGGCGTTACATGATTAATTGCTACAGTACCTTGTTGACAAGGCATGCTGGTCAAAGTACTGCTAGAACATGACATGTTATGACATTATGTGTCCTAGCTAAACAGCCATAGACTTATCCCCCCCAATACACCACAAACCACCTAGTCCAGTCCTTCATGCCAGTAGCCATCAGGCTCCACAGCCGTGGGCACGGACTGCTGCCAATTGCTGGATAACTAATCAAGTGTGGGACTATTGAATCCTGCCACTCACTATTGTTCACTACTATTATATATTTTAATGTAGTCCCACACTTCCACCCTCAGCTATCTGTAAAAATGATTATAAATAAAGAAATGTGAGACATTAACTGAATTATATTTGAGCTGGAACCAAACTAGTTTGCATAGCATGTTCTATTCTATATTATATTGTAAACAGCTTCACTAATGATGAACTTAATTAGGCATATTTAACTTACTGCGTTGAAGTCTGGGGAAATAATTATGAATGCTCATTACACCCATTAACCATCCTACAGAAAAGAGCTGTGCGCATCATTCACAAGGTTGGATATCTGGAACATACTCATTCACTTTTCTTACAGTCAAAATTATTAAAATTGACTGATATTGTAATCTATCAAACTGCACAAATAATGTAAAAAGCAAAAAATTATAAACTCCCAGGAAATATTCAAAGACTGTTCAAAGTGCAAGATGGGGGTTACAATTTAAGGGGAACATTTCATTTCAAAAGATACAGTTTTCTAATGACCATGAAGAGTCTTTGTATTTCAATATGTGGAGTAAAATTATGGAACGGTCTGATTGTGGAGTTAAAGCAATGTCAAAACAATGAAAACATAAAACAGTTTAAAATAAAATACAGTCAAATGGTTTTACAGAGGTACAGAGATGAAGAAGGGGTTTGATAACTGGCAGTGTGTATGTGTATGTATGTATATATGTGCATATGTAGGTATATAGTTGTATATATGTATAAAAAATGGCTAGAGGAACTTTACAGGGTAACATAGTTTGGCAAATATTAATAAGGTATTATTAATTTTTTTTATTGTTAACTAAGTAAATGTTTCAATATAAGTCTAGTAATGTATGAATTAGTAAATAAAATATAGTATGTTCTGATAAGTAAATAGGGGTGGGATTAAATAAGTGTATGCTTCTTCCCACTCCTTTTCAAATATGTAAATGTAAAAAATATATAGAAAAAAACGTGTTTGACTTTTTTCTTTGTTCTTTGTTATTTTTCATATACATTTATCATTTGAACGGCTTAAGGCTATATATGCACTTGATGTTTGTTTGTTATGTTGCATATTTGAAATAAACTTCAATCAAATAAAATAAAAAATGTGGCTAATCTCAGCTCATCTCATCAGATTGGCCTGTTTTTCTGGGGACCTCCTGGAACTCTCTCATGGCCTGTGGGGGGCCCCGGACCCCTGGTTGAGAACCACTGCTCTAAACTACATACACGTGTGAGTGACTCTTACTTGTGAGTGGGTTTGCCTTCGAGTCACAATCCTTCCCAGAACTTTGGTCAAACTGCTTTAGTATCTGCCCATAGTGGTACCTAGAGAGGAGAGGGGGTGGGGAGAGAGGGAGATAGAGATAGAGACACACACACACAGAGAGAGGGAGAGACAGAGAGAGAGACACAGAGAGAGAGAGACAAAGAGAGAGAGAGACACACAGAGAGAGAGAGAACACACAATATTCACATTCACATATTTGAAGGGCCACAGACTGCAGCCAGTGGGATCCTCTTTAAAAGAACACAGCAACATTGCGGGAAATGTTCTTACCGCCTTCTCCAGAGTCAGACAAGAAGATAGATACCAATCTCCTCTCTGTGCGTTCAGTAGAAAGCTATCAGGCACTATAGCTCAGCACAAATGAATGGAAGTGGATATGGACCAGTTAGCCTAGCCCAAAAACACCTCTCCCGGAGTTTTAAGCTAGGCTAGTGGTCCATTAATTTGAGCTAAGCTAGGCTCGTAGTCGGCTAGCTTTCTACTGAACGCACAGAGAGGAGATTGGTATCTTCTATCTTCTTGTCTGACTCTGGAGAAGACGGTAAGCACATTTCCCGCAATGTTGGCATGTTCCTTTAATAAAGAAAATCACACCAGGTAAATAAATATATATAACAGGTGAGAGACTAGTCTGAGGAGGGGCTGTCAGAGAGGAAACATGAGAGGAAAACATGAATGAAACAGTCCACTGTTTTGAAGTAAAGCGTCTTACTGGTGTTCTAGCACATTGTGGCATATGCATTTCTGTGCAAGTCTGCATTAAGTATGTATGCGTGTGCAAGTCTGTGTTCGCATGTGCAACTATGTGCATGTTTATCCACATCTGTCTGTACATATAATCTGCATGTATCTATATCACTGTACATTAATACCACAACTCTGTACATACATCTTATTAGCACTATTACATTTACATTACTCAGTAGTACTAATTTATATATTTTATACCCTGTTTAATCACTCATTACTATTGCAATTTACAATTACATTTGCACTCTGGTTGGATGCCAAACTTATTTTTGTTGTACTGTACTTGTGCCAGTGTTGTAGTCGAGTCACTAAATCTCGAGTCCGAGTCTCCAGTGTTTGAATCCAAGTCCGAGTCACCAAAGAAGAGCCTGAGTCGAGTCAGAGTCAAGTCCCCATTACCCTAGTCCGAGTCCGAGTCATCAAGGTCCACTCCACTCTGGCAGTCGAAGAGCTGACATACAAATGAAAAAGGTCTACATTAAACATAAATGACAAGGCGGTCACCATTTCAAAGGGAGTTTATTTACTTTGTGACACAATAGCCAAACAAATGCACTAGCCATCAATATCTTATGCCAAATGATTAGGGAGTATTACAATTAAGATTTTTTGTTAAATAACTGTATTTATCAATTAACAAGTCTGAGTCCTCGTCTGCACCTTCCGAGTCCGAATGTGGTCAATGCTCGAGTCCAAGTCTGAGTCATCAGTGCTCAAGTCCAAATCGAGTCACGAGTCCTGAAAATCAGTCCAGGACTCAGACTCGAGCACTACAACACTGAGTTGTGCTGTATGATGACAATACATTTGAATGTAATCTACAGTGTGTGTGTCAGTGTGACCCGGGTCACAGTGTGTGTGCTGGTGTGTGTGTGAGTATTAGGGTGACCTGGGTCACAGTGTGTGTGTGAGTGTTAGGGTGACCTGGGTCACAGTGTGTGAGTGAGTATTAGGGTGACCTGGGTCACAGTGTGTGTGTGAGTGTTAGGGTGACCTGGGTCACAGTGTGTGTGTGAGTGTTAGGGTGACCTGGGTCACAGTGTGTGAGTGAGTATTAGGGTGACCTGGGTCACAGTGTGTGTGTGAGTGTTAGGGTGACCTGGGTCACAGTGTGTGTGTGAGTGTTAGGGTGACCTGGGTCACAGTGTGTGAGTGAGTATTAGGGTGACCTGGGTCACAGTGTGTGTGTGAGTGTTAGGGTGACCTGGGTCACAGTGTGTGAGTGTTAGGGTGACCTGGGTCACAGTGTGTGTGTGAGTATTAGGGTGACCTGGGACACAGTGTGTGTGTGAGTGTTAGGGTGACCTGGGTCACAGTGTGTGTGCTGGTGTGTGTGAGTGTCAGTGTGACCTGGGTCACAGTGTGTGTGCTGGTGTGTGTGTGTCAGTGTGACCTGGGTCACAGTGTGTGTGCTGGTGTGTGTGTGTGTCAGTGTGACCTGGGTCACAGTGTGTGTGCTGGTGTGTGTGTCAGTGTGACCTGGGTCACAGTGTGTGTGTCAGTGTGACCTGGGTCACAGTGTGTGTGCTGGTGTGTGTGTGTGTGTGTCAGTGTGACCTGGGTCACAGTGTGTGTGCTGGTGTGTGTGTGTGTGTCAGTGTGACCTGGGTCACAGTGTGTGTGCTGGTGTGTGTGTGTGTGTCAGTGTGACCTGGGTCACAGTGTGTGTGCTGGTGTGTGTGTGTGTGTCAGTGTGACCTGGGTCACAGTGTGTGTGCTGGTGTGTGTGTGTGTCAGTGTGACCTGGGTCACAGTGTGTGTGCTGGTGTGTGTGTGTGTGTCAGTGTGACCTGGGTCACAGTGTGTGTGCTGGTGTGTGTGTGTGTCAGTGTGACCTGGGTCACAGTGTGTGTGCTGGTGTTCCAATTTTCCCATTAACCCCAATATATAAATGAGTACTACTGACTACTGAGTAATGTAAATGTAATAGTGCTAATAAGATGTATGTACAGAGTTGTGGTACTAATGTACAGTGATATAGATATATGCAGATTATATGTACAGACAGATGTGGATAAACATGCACATTAAAATTAAGAGAACTATAGATAGTTTTTTTGTAAAGAAACATTTTGCGGTGCTTGTACCCGTCTTATTCCTGTTTACAATCATTTACATAACATCTTAAGAATTTACTAATGTGTATGGGAACTGACAAAAAAGGTAACGGTAAAGGTAATGCTTAAAATGTATTATTGCAGCGACAAAAGGTGCAGTGAAATTTTTTGGGTGCACCTAAATTATGTGCTGGTGCACCTAAATGAAAAAGTTAGTCTGGAGCCCTGCCATACCTGTACCTCCCCTCCCCCCGGACGCCCGGATCTCCCCAAGCGGATCAATAAAGGGATATCTTATCTCATCTCATCTTATCTTTGGTGGATGAACACCAAAAGATGGCCAACAAAACTTGAGATCATAGAAAATGATCAAACCACAAGCGATTTATTCCTATAAATACCAAGTCTAATGGCCCAAATAGAAGTGGAACAAAGTGTGTGTTTGAGGTAAATGTTTGATGAATGTCTGAAGCGGAACAATGACATTGGCAGCAGCAGTCGTTGGGCAGGCTTGTTATTGACTGGGGTTATTAAGAGGACGTTGTCGTTGTAGTGATGAATGAGGTGCTTAGAGGTGACTTGTGACCCGTCATGTAAAGGCTCATAATCCTGTAGATTCATGCATATTTCTCTGTCTTTCTCTTGGTTTACGGGACTAAAATCCCTGTACAAGGCCAATGCCTTGTCTCCACTAGCCAGGGTTTAGTCGTGCTGTGGCCTGTCTGGCCTTGTCTCCACTAGCCAGGGTTTAGTTGAGCTGTGGCCTGTCTGGCCTTGTCTCCACTAGCCAGGGTTTAGTTGAGCTGTGGCCTGTCTGGCCTTGTCTCCACTAGCCAGGGTTTAGTCGTGCTGTGGCCTGTCTGGCCTTGTCTCCACTAGCCAGGGTTTAGTCGTATTGTGGCCTGTCTGGCCTTTTCTCCACTAGCCAGGGTTTAGTCGTATTGTGGCCTGTCTGGCCTTGTCTCCACTAGCCAGGGTTTAGTCGTATTGTGGCCTGTCTGGCCTTGTCTCCACTAGCCAGGGTTTAGTCGTATTGTGGCCTGTCTGGCCTTGTCTCCACTAGCCAGGGTTTAGTCATACTGTGGCCTGTCTGGCCTTGTCTCCACTAGCCAGGGTTTAGTCATACTGTGGCCTGTCTGGCCTTGTCTCCACTAGCCAGGGTTTAGTCGTATTGTGGCCTGTCTGGCCTTGTCTCCACTAGCCAGGGTTTAGTCGTGCTGTGGCCTGTCTGGCCTTGTCTCCACTAGCCAGGGTTTGGAGACACAAACCCAACCATACCATGGCTAGCCCCATCCAGGATGAACATAGCTAATGGAGACACAAACCCAACCATACCATACCATGCTAGACCATGGCTTTTTTTATTTGATTTTATTTGTTTAATTTTATTTGTCTTGCTCTGTGCAATAAGTGTCCGAGAAGGAACAGGGGAAG
Organism: Notolepis coatsorum; assembly: GCF_963971535.1. NCBI lineage: Eukaryota > Metazoa > Chordata > Actinopteri > Aulopiformes > Paralepididae > Notolepis > Notolepis coatsorum. The sequence goes on from NC_140177.1 coordinate 37,496,356, forward strand.
TAAAAAACTGATCAAGCCCTCCCCCTTCCTTACAATATTTTACATTATAATTTAATACAAATAAAAAATAATATAACAAATAATGAAAAATTTAATAAAAGTACAGTTTTTTATATATCCAATTATCCAAATGAGAAGAAATATGTATTAGGCAGTCACATTACTGCTCAAGCTCCTCTCTCTTATATGTGTCCATAAGTGCTTGTTTATAGCTACCTTAAAATGTATTGATATTATTGCTTAATTTTATACTCACCTCCAGACCATTCCAGAGTGATACCCCACAAACTGCAATGCACATACTTTTAAGAGTTGTTTTAAAGCTAGTGTCCCTCTAAAATTATAAACACTCTCTCTAGCCATGAACATTTTTTGAATGTTGCATGGTAATTCGTTTTTTATTGCCAGAAACATAATTTGTGCAGATTTGAATTTGATTAAGTCCAGGAATTTTAATGTTTGACTCTTTACAAACAGACTATTTGTGTGATCTAAATATCTACCATGATGTACTATCCGTATGTCTCTTTTTTGCAGTGTGCATATATTTTGTAAGTTGCTTTTATAAGTATTTCCCCAAGTTTCAACACAATATGATAGATATGGTACAATGAGTGTGCAATATAATGTATATAGAGTTTTCTGATTCAGGATATATCTAGTCTTGCCCAGTATACCAATACTTCTCGCTAACTTTGAACACAAATATTTTATATGGAGTTTCCAGCTGAGTTTGTGGTCTATTAAAACCCCTAGAAACGTTGTATTTGTTTGTATATACTCTCTCAATTTTTACATGATCAATTTCCAGTTGAGGATCAGTGTTTATTTTACAATTTCCAAATATCATGACGTTTTTTTTTTCTTCAAATTGAGTGATAACTTATTTGTGTCGAACCAACCTTTTAATTTGTCCATTTCTTTGTTTGCCACTTCTAAAAGCTGCTGAAGGTCATCCCCCTTTGTGTCATCCACAAAGACAACAAGTTTCAGTATGTCAGATGGCTAGCCCCAGCCAGGCCGGACATAGCTAATGGTTGTGGCTATGATGACCACAACAAAAGAGGAATCAGTTGTTGAGGCAAGAATGATGAGGAGGCGCCAGAGATACGCTAATAAGGAAAGACGACAAATTAGAAGCAGCCAATGGGATGAAAATGGAACACTTCCTGTTTCTTAAGTGGGTGGGACTTTTACACAGGCGCCATCATTTAAAGGAACACGCCAATATTATGGGAAATGTGCTCACAGTCTTCTTCAGAGTCAGACAAGATAGATACCAATCTCCTCTGTGCGTTCAATAGAAAGCTATCGAGCTGCAAGCTAGCCTAGCTTAGCACAAATGAATGGAAACGGATATGGACCACTAGCCTAGCTTAAAACTCTGTGAGGGGTGTTTTCGGCCAACAGATCCGTAACTGCCTCCATTAATTTGTGCTTCTGTATATTGTCAGTGACATAGGGGGCGTGGCCACTTCTTCTTAGGGCTGAACGATTAATAGTTTTTTAATCAAAATCGCAATTTGAAATGATGCAATTAGCAAATCGCAAAGCCTGCGATTTGGGAGACTGATTCAAAGTTTTTTCTTGCGTGACTGTCAGTCATGCTCACTAGCCCAAGGTAGCTAGTATACGCCCAACAACAACAGCACGTGACACGCCAATGTGTGAAGACGTTACTGCCTACTAGCTAGCAACAACTTTCATGGTGCGGATGAATGGCTTCAACAGAGACAGAAACAACGTTGGACAATTTAGATTCAAGGAAAAGTAGCACTTCAGTTGTATGGAAGTATTTCGGGTTCAAGGCGACAGATGTGCAACAAAAGCAGGTATCGTGCATAATTTGTCATGGAACAGTCGCTACTTTGCGAGGCAACACCACAATCCTGTATCAGCATATGACGAGTGCACGGCCAGAAACATTAACAAGTTAAATGAAAGTCGTCAAGCCCAGTCTAACGTTAAGCAAACAATTGTTTCAGAGTCGTTTGCGGCTGTTACGCCGCATGAAAAGGGCTCACGAAGGCACTGTGAGATAAAGAATGCCATAACTAGGGTGACCTGGTCAAAATTGTTCAGTCGCAGGACAGCAGCACTGCTTTTGCGGGACAATGCGGGACACGTATATGTGAGGGGGGGAAATATATGATTAAAAAAAATTATATTATCATTTAAATGCCTTTATTTCATATTCGACGCCGACGGTAGGCTATATATAGCACATTTTGTTATTAATCTTATTAACACTAGCACAGTCGACAAGGGGTCAAATGACCCCTAGGCATTTTCAATAAATGTATCCTCGTCACTCGGTCGAGCTCCAGCTCTGTCACTCAATGACTTTTCCTTTATTTTAATTTGTTCACTTTTTCATTTTTTTTTATTTTTTTTTTCATCCCAATTTCGCCCCGCCAATTCTCCCTTCAATTCTCCCCTCCCCTGTCTCAAACGTTGCTAGACTATGCCTCCCACTGGTCGGCTGCAGTGAGGACCAAGCCTTGCATCACGTGTCCCCTCCGGTACACGAGGAGGCAGCTGTCGCATCTTTTCACCTGAACAGCGCGATCTCTCAGTGGCGAGGAGTAACGCGTGGGAGGCTCGCGCTGTCCCCGATACTTCCTGATTCTGCTGTACAGGCGCACCAACCGACCTGTAGGAGTCGCTGTCCACAACATCCAATCCCCACCCACCGGCTTTCCCACCCTCTACCACTGCCAATTGTGGTAGTATGAACGACCGGCCAAGCCGGTAGCAACGCCGAGAGCTGGGCTCGATACCAGCATCTCCTGCGTTAGTGGCGAGCGCCTTGCCCACTGTGCCACTCGGCCGCCCACTCAATGACTTTTCCTAAAAGTACCCGTTTTATCTGGCACGGTTTCTGAAATTTCAAAATGACTTCAGGAAAATGTAATTAGAACGTTATTCCACATAATGGGCCGTTGGAACAGACGAAAGTCACAGCACTTTGCGAGCATCTAGCACAGGGGTGGCCAACCCGTGGCTCGCGAGCCGCATGTGGCTCTTTGCCCGTCAATGTGTGACTCTTCCATCCAAAAAAAAAAGAAAAATAATTATAATATTTTTTTAATTTAATTTTTTTTTATGTCACTCAAACCTACATTTCATTGTGGTAAACCTCATATTTTTATATTCAGAGGTAATTATATAGTTTACACTGTTTATTTTTCTCATATTTCTCATATAAGCTGTCAGGTCATCTGACCCGTTCCCGGCAGGAATCAGTAGCATTTTCTCCATGGCTGTGCTAGTGTTAAACTGTAGATGCTTCACCTTCTCAGCCACCACTATGTCACCAACATCTTTATTTAAATCACACTTTCATCATTAACCATCAATCTTGGTATCCAAGCTGATACAATCACTGCATTAATAGAAAGAGCAGGAGCTAAGGCTTTTCAGCCATCCTTTCCTGAGCATTATTAGCAGTGGAGTGTTAATAATTCAATATTCCATAGGATTAGTAGATGAATAGCCAGTTCTTTATTTGTTTGAATTCATACTTGTGTGGTGTACGCGTTTTGGTTACTCACCCAATATGTGTGTGTCTGGTGAACCCACAACATTATTGGAATTTTAAAACAATAAAGCCATAACCATTTATGTAAAAATACTTAATACTTAACATAATGTTAACTGTTACAGTATCTCAATTACAACCAATACAGCATAAACAGTATGGTTAATATTAGCCATTTATCTCTGCCAGATCACATTTATAAATACAAGTGCTATTTGTTTTGTGTGATAACAAATTTAAAATAGTATGAATGAAACAAGGTGGGGGCAGACAGTGAAGGTACACAGTGAACCTTTTTGCTTCATATTTACCATGTTTACTTGTTTTCACCTACAATTCCCACACGTTCGGGTCCAGTGTATAGTGCAAACTGTGCACCCAATGAAAACGTGTTCTTTTATATGCTCTTCACAGAAAATGAGCCAAGGCCAATGAGTCTCACTTCTCTTAGTAAACATTGAAATCAGGTCCCTCCCAGACCAGTGATGGTGAAGCTCAGAGGGCAAATCCTGCACTCGCCCTTTTGGGGATCGTCTGAAACAGATCTCAGCCATGTATATTTCTTCTCCCAGTATCTGTTGTATGAGCAAAGTCTCAGGAGTTGCCTCCATTTTCTCGCTTTGTTTAGCTAGCTAAACTTGTATCGTTTTCGGCAGTCTTTCTTCTCCACTTCACTGATAGCCACTGTCTACATAAAACCGCGTCATCACGCACCTGCACGCCACACTGACAGCAGAGCGAAACGCGGGACAGGTGGTCACCCTAGCCATAACGCACTACCTCGCAAAAGACATGGTGTCTATTAACACTGAGCAACGAAGGGTTTAAAAAACTCATCCAAAACGCTGGATAAAAGATATGAGATTTCCTCCCATACGTACTTTAGTCATGTGGCCATCCCAGAACTGTATGTGGAATGTCGAAAAAAACTTGAGACGGAGCTGAAAAATGGAGTACTATGCAACAACAACCGAGCAGGACGACCAAGCCATATCTCAGTCTCACCGTGCACTTCATAAATAACGACTTTGTTGACCACACGGGAGAGAATATTACCCATGGACTAAGAGAGTCATTGTCCAACTGGGGTCTGAATGAAGAGGATCAGACATTATCAGTGCATCACCACTGATAATGGATAAAATGTTGCCAAAGCTATGGAACTGAATCAATGGACAAGGCTTCAGTGCTTTGGAGATGTCCTAGATGGTTGTGTGAAAAAAAACATCTGGGGGTATTCAGTAATGCTCCATCACATGTTTTAAATCTATTACATTTACATTTAGTCATTTAGCTGACGCTTTTATCCAAAGCGACTTACAAGTTCTGTACGACAAGTCATCAGGAAGGGCACAACTCTATCAGCTGAGTAACAATGTATTACAAGATGAATATTAAACTGAAGCTTGACTTTAAAGCAACCCTAAAGACGTTTCATGTGAGTATCATTTCATGCCGCATTTTACAATAAACCTCTGTTGGGCTGCTTGTGCAATTTTTTTTTGCAAATTTTATCGCAATCGCAATATTTGTCAGAATAATCGCAATTCGATTATTTCCCAAAATCGTGCAGCCCTACTTCTTCTGTATATTGTCAGTGACGTAAGGGCTGTGGCCACTTCTGCTGTGTATTGTCAGTGACATAGGGGGCGTGGCCACTTCTTCTGTGTATTGTTAGTGACATGGGGGGTGTGGCCACTTCTTCTGTGTATTGTCAGTGACATAGGGGGCATGGCCACTTCTTATGTGTATGTGTTAGTGACATGGGGGCGTGGTCACTTCTTCTGTATATTGTTAGTGACATAGGGGGCGTGGCCACTTCTTCTGTGTATTTTTAGTGACATAGGGGGCGTGGCCACTTCTTCTGTGTATTGTCAGTGACATAGGGGGCGTGGCCACTTCTTATGTGTATGTGTTAGTGACATGGGGGCGTGGTCACTTCTTCTGTATATTGTTAGTGACATAGGGGGCGTGGCCACTTATTCTGTGTATTGTTAGTGACATAGGGGGCGTGGCCACTTATTCTGTGTATTGTTAGTGACATAGGGGGCGTGGCCACTTCTTCTGTGTATTGTTAGTGACATGGGGGGTGTGGCCACTTCTTCTGTGTATTGTTAGTGACATAGGGGGCGTGGCCACTTCTTCTGTGTATTTTTAGTGACATAGGGGGCGTGCCCACTTCTTCTGTGTATTGTCAGTGACATAGGGGGCGTGGCCACTTCTTATGTGTATGTGTTAGTGACATGGGGGCGTGGTCACTTCTTCTGTATATTGTTAGTGACATAGGGGGCGTGGCCACTTCTTCTGTGTATTGTTAGTGACATAGGGGGCGTGGCCACTTCTTCTGTGTATTGTTAGTGACATAGGGGGCGTGGCCACTTATTCTGTGTATTGTTAGTGACATAGGGGGCGTGGCCACTTCTTCTGTGTATTGTTAGTGATATAGGGGGCGTGGCCACTTATTCTGTGTATTGTTAGTGACATAGGGGGCGTGGTCACTTCTGTATATTGTTAGTGACATGGGGGCGTGGTCACTTCTTCTGTATATTGTTAGTGACATAGGGGGCGTGGCCACTTATTCTGTGTATTGTTAGTGACATAGGGGGCGTGGCCACTTATTCTGTGTATTGTTAGTGACATAGGGGGCGTGGCCACTTCTTCTGTGTATTGTTAGTGACATGGGGGGTGTGGCCACTTCTTCTGTGTATTGTCAGTGACATAGGGGGCGTGGCCACTTCTTCTGTGTATTGTTAGTGACATGGGGGGTGTGGCCACTTCTTCTGTGTATTGTCAGTGACATAGGGGGCGTGGCCACTTCTTATGTGTATTGTTAGTGACATGGGGGGCGTGGCCACTTCTTCTGTGTATTGTCAGTGACATGGGGGGCGTGGTCACTTCTTCTGTGTATTGTTAGTGACATGGGGGGCGTGGCCACTTCTTCTGTGTATTGTCAGTGACATGGGGGGCGTGGCCACTTCTTCTGTGTATTGTCAGTGACATGGGGGGCGTGGTCACTTCTTCTGTGTATTGTCAGTGACATATTAGTGACACAGTGAACATGTTCCACACCTCATGGTGACCACCGTCTCTGTCCAGTCCGGCTGCTGGCTCTCCCATTCCTCAACCCTCACCCAATCAGAGCTCTGCAGCGCCAGCTTCGCCATGGCAACTCGGTGCTTGGCCAATACGAGGCCTTGCTTGCCATATCCGTCACTCACCGGTGACACAATCCCGCCCACCACCTGGTACTGACCTATCAGGAGAGAGAATAATCGTCATTGGTTATATTGTCTGTCATAAGCAGGGGTTCTGCTCTGTCCTTTCAATTGAAACCAACTGCTGTTTGGTTTTCATAAATCATCTTAGATTTAGGAATGGGCAGTTTGGCCAAGACAGAATATCAGAATTTTGTTCTTATTTGGGATGATATTTGAAAGTGTTGGTGTAATGTTTTGTGACATCTTTTGGTGGCGTTGATTGCTCGAAGAATCATTGCAAAAAATTGCAAAGAAAAGTGTGTCAAATGTTTTACCTTTTGGCATTGGATTTATTTTACTTGCATCAACTAAAAAGGAGAAAGTGAATATTAACCCATTCAGTGCCAACCACGAGATTAGTCGGGTTAACTCGCCATGCGTTGAGTGCCAAGACCTGAGAGAACCCAAGAAAACTCAGGTTTTAATCGTTATTTCTTTTATTAGCAATATCCATTAATTTTTCATCCATCCAGCCTGACGTTATCATTGGGAATGGGTCTGAGCTCGAAAAGGGAAAATACCGCCCCCTATCGTCTCCCGGATGGTATTGCACATCATTGGATTGGATTGGGTGGGACTGTGCATCAATAAGGCCGGTCCAGGTTTTACTTCTCGGGCATGCAGTATCGTTATACCAGATGGACTGAGGACACTCAGAGAAGCGTGGATTATGTGTTTTGGTGCTATAACGTTGGATCAATAAACGCAATCAATATTTGGAATGGCGATCAGGAATTGAATGAATCTTTTTGCAGAACATCTGATGTGAGGTAAGGACTCTATTTTACCAGTCTTGGGGTAATCAGATGTTTTTTTCTCCGCCATCGCAGCGTGTGTGTGTCTGTGTGTGTGCGTAACGTTAGCCGTATCCACGGCATGGATAATCGATTTTTCAGCCCGCTTCTCTATACTATAGATAATCTAGCGTTTATTTGAAAACGATTCATAAATCAGCCAAAAAATGACACCGTGTTTTGTGTATTCCAGTAAAGGGCTATTATTGCGCAATTTCTCTGGAATTCTCCAAAATCTCCAAAACTATACTCGTATTCAAAACGGTATAAAACGGAAATGTACCAATGAAAAAACAATCCGTTTCGTACATGTTGACTGCAAGCAAGTCATTGATAAGCGAGGGGTGTTTTAGACCCATAGCCATAATTAGTGTGGGTGACCTGGCGAAGCCAGGTTGCCACCCACACTATAGTAATCTATACTATTCTTTATTCTTTATTCCACCGATTTTGCAAACACAACTCCTGCCAGAGCGTTCGCGCCCCATACACGTGAAAGGTATCAAAACGACCGGCTTGACTATGGCAACAGCGCTATTGCTTTTCGGAAAGTTTCACCGCACCGTTTGGCTACGAATCGACTTTAAACGGGAACATTTCGGTCCCATTGGAAATGCATTGCAAGTTAGAGTGGAGGAGCTGAAATAAATTTTTGTCCACTACCTTGGGTAAATTGCGACAGTGATCTCAATTTTGAACGTCGAAAAAAAAAATCAACACATCGGTTCGCTCATAAAAGAAAAATAAATGGAATTGGACATTTCTATCTCAACTGATGACCATTTGTTTGAAGGTTCTCCTCCCCATAGACACCAATGTGTTCGCACTCTAAAAATACGATGATTTTTGAGCTTTTCCCCCCTTCTGTTCCGATCGCCACCAAGGCCACAATTGTCGACGGAATGCCACAATATCGCACACAACCCTTCACCTACTCCTTGAAGTGCTCATGTGCGCTTCACAACGCTTCAGCTCTTATCGTTTGCTTTTAATCATCGTGACAATGCAGTCATGCGTCTGCCCTCATTGAAATACATTCAAAGTGAAAGTGCATAGTCATTCGTGATTGCATCAGCTGATGCATGATTGCATCAGCCTAACAGGTGTGTGGCTCATGGCCCATGGCTACAGCTGACCTGCCAATGACCTCTCATGGACTTAACCCTTAATCGCCCTCTGTGTTGCAGTACTGAATTGCTTGACAGCGCCCTCTGTCTTGCGGGTTGTGTCATTTTACTCAGTAGGGATGTGCTCCTTCATTGGTCTATGTTGACCCATTGGACTCGGTAGGGATATCCTTTCTTTGGTCGATGTTGACCACTCCCCCGATCCTTAGACCACGCCCCCTTAGGCCACACCCCCTCAGTGTATCTCTTGAACCGTTTGTCGTAGAGACTTGCGGGTTGTGCCATTGGACTCGGTAGGGATATCCTCTTTCATTGGTCGATGTTGACCACTCCCCCGATACTTAGACCACGCCCACTTAGGCCACACCCCCTCAGTGTATCTCTTGAACCGTTTGTCGTCGAGACTTGCGGGTTGTGCCATTGGACTCGGTAGGGATATCCTCTTTCATTGGTCGATGTTGACCACTCCCCCGATCTTTATACCACGCCCCCTTAGGCCACATCCCCTTAGTCCTTAAACATATTTAAAACTCGGAAAAGTCAGAAACATTTCAAAAACTCGGAAAAGTCAGAAAAATTTCAAAAACTCGAAAAAGTCCAAACATTTCAAAAACCCGGAAAAGTCCGGAAAATTTCAAAAACTCGGAAAAGTAAATTTTTTTTAAAACTCTGAAAAGTCTGAATTTTTTTTAAAACTCGGAAAAGTCCGAAAAATTCCAAAAAATCTGAAAAGTCTGAAAAATTTCAAAAACTCGGAAGTCCAAAACATTTCAAAAACCCGGAAAAGTCCGGAAAATTTCAAAAACTCTGAAAAGTCTGATTTTTTTTTAAAACTCGGAAAAGTCAGACATTTTTTTAAAACTGAAAAGTCCAAAAAATTTAAAAAACTCTGAAAAGTCTGAACATTTTTAAAAACTCTGAAAAGTCCGAAATATTTCAAAAACTCTGAAAGGTCGGAAACATTTCAAAAACTCTGAAAAGTCCGAAAAATTTAGTATAGGCTCTGGCCAGAGTATCAATGAAATACGTTGCGAGCTCAGCGCTGTGGAATGAAGGAAATGCGCGTCGGGATCGGATTTGGATGTTATTCTTTGAAGTTGTGTTACAAATGGAACGGTCTTTCCCCGCGGAACACAAGTTACTTAACGTTACACAGGTCGCGCTATGCATGCTTAGCTTGCTAACGTTAAGATAGCAGTGTAACTTAATGTTACACTATGCATGCTTGATGAAAGCAGAGCTCTCTGTCTGTCTGCTTTCGCACCTCTCAAGTACCCTGTTGAACAGCGCTCAGCCTCACACACCAGACCACACCCCCTCAGAGGCTCCGCTGAGCTCCAGTCCCGGCAAATGTAGTCTTTTGCCAATGTTTCTGAATACATACTGTCGGACAATCTAACAATAATTAACTCATTTACATTTTTTTTTTATCCACTTTTTTTTCTCCCATTTTCTATTTTTCTCCCATCCCAATTTTCTTATCATCCTATTCAACCCTCCCCTGTCTTTGAACGCTGTTTCATGCCTCCCACAAGCCGGCTGCAATGTGTACTAAGTCATACATAGCACGAGTCCCCTCCGATACTCGAGGCAACAGCAGTCGCATCTTTCCACCTGCGCGGCTCGATCTTTCAGCGTCAGGGGTCTGGGCTTTGGAGGGGCCCCACCCCCGTCGCTTCCTGATTCTACTGTGCAGGCGCACCAACCGACCTGTAGGAGTCGCTGTCCACAACGCCCGATCCCCACCCATCAGTTTCCCTCCCCCTAATACTGCCAATGTGTATTAGTGCGGACGACCAGCTAAACTGAAAGCAATGTGGAGCGCTGGGCTCGAACAGGGAGGTGTACCTGTTTGAGCCCAGTCTCCAGTATTCGTGGTGAGCGCCTTGCCCACTGCACCACGTAGCCGCCCTAATTAACTCATTTACAAGTTGTATTACGTTTTGCAAATAAGGAATAAGATAAAGAAGATTTCAAAGCAGTCAAAAATGCAATATTTCTATTTTGACCCATTATCTGAAATGCGAGACATTTTCGCGATTTCTGAGGAATGTACCCTGTAAAGTGTGTTGCGACGTGCGGCAGCCCATCGGGCGTTAAATTATATACAATTATATATATACATTTTATTTACAGCATTCCAATTTAGTTGATTCAACAACAACAGCCAAAAAAAATTTTTTTTACTTGAAAATATAACCTAAAGCTGTGATCACATTGGACGCCTCAACTCACCTGTGCTGTGCAGGTGGTCTCTGGCCAGCTCAAACAGCCTCATGTGCTGGTTGGTGATGGGGTTGAAGGAGCCGCAGGCTAACAGCACCAGGGGGACACGGCGAGCGGCCATGTTGGTTTAACCCTTCACACCGTGGTCTGAGAACCTGCGCGGGAGAGGGGGCGTGGTCAAAGTCTAACTGAGCACATGGTCACTTTGCTGCCCCTAGTGGTAGAATATTTTGACTAACCTTTTGATTGAGGAAACAAATACATTTGTTATTGTTTGGTCAATTGTAGGGATGTCCGATATTATCGGCCTACCGATATTGGCATTAACACTAGCACAGCCATGGAGAAAATGTCACTGATTCCCGCCGGGAATGGGTCAGATGACCCGACAGCTTATATGAGAAATATGAGAAAAATATACAGTGTAAACTATATAATTACCTCTGAATATAAAAATATGAGGTTTACCACAATGAAATGTAGGTTTGAGTGACATAATTGGCAAAGAGCCACATGCAGCTCGCGAGCCATGGGTTGGCCACCCCTGCGCTAGATGCTCACAAAGTGCTGTGACTTTCGTCTGTTCCAACGGCCCATTATGTGGAATAACGTTCTAATGACATTTTCCTGAAGTCATTTTGAAATTTCAGAAACCGTGCCAGATAAAACGGGTACTTTTAGGAAAAGTCATTGAGTGACAGAGCTGGAGCTCGACCGAGTGACGAGGATACATTTATTGAAAATGCCTAGGGGTCATTTGACCCCTTGTCGGCTGTGCTAGTGTTAAAGTGTAATATCGAAAATTATCGGTATTACATTTTTTTTTTTACATTTATTTAACCTTTATTTACCCAGGCAAGCAAGTAAGAACAAATTCTTATTTTATTTATTGTGAAAAGTATGCATAATGTTGTGTTAATTCCACAACAAGGAATTATTCAGTTTTTAGGGGGGGGGGGGGACCCCGCATATATCGGTATCGGTTGATATCGGTATCGGAAATTAAGAGTTGGACAATATCGGTATATCGGATATCAGTAAAAAAGCCAACATCGAACATCCCTAGTAAATTGTGTATTTTTAGTTACAATTAATCAAGTAAGGAACGTGCTTACAATTTGCAACCCTAATTCATATAGATCGGAACAAAAACAATGAAAGCAAACATGGCACTGGTTGAACTTCTTACAGTGTGTTCATCCTCTGCCTCCTTCACTTCTTACAGCGTGTTCATCCTCTGCCTCCTTCACTTCTTACAGCGTGTTCATCATCTGCCTCCTTCACTTCTTACAGCGTGTTCATCCTCTGCCTCCTTCACTTCTTACAGCGTGTTCATCCTCTGCCTCCTTCACTTCTTACAGCGTGTTCATCCTCTGCCTCCTTCACTTCTTACAGCGTGTTCATCCTCTGCCTCCTTCACTGCTCAGAGGAGCATCTGGAAGACAGGGAGATATGAAACATGTTAACATGTAACATTTAATATGCATGATATTCATCAACTAATATCATAAACAGCCCGTATCCAGTACCAGCAGCAGTTATCAACCAACACAGTAGGCTCATCAGCAAGTAACTACCTCATACTATAGTAGGTCTACCCATATAACTCTGTATGATAGCATGTACAATGGTGCTGTATATACCATACAGTAGGGCTGACCCCTATTAATCGATTAGTCGACTAATCGGTCGAAAGGAGCCGTAGTCGACTGGCCAACCTCTTAGTCGAATATAATTTTAAAAAAAAAGTATTAATTTTTTTGTATCATTCTTTTCAAAAGAAAAGAGGCCTAGAAGCGTGGCTAACGCTAATGGCATGCATACCAGAGGCTAACTGCCTATGAAAACAGGCACAGAGGCACTGAAAGAGGATTTCACCCATCTAATGAACACACTAGACTAGACAAATATCAAGATGTATCCATCAGTGGACCAATTGCATGCTTTTGCAGAGGACAAGAAGCCTTCAGTCGACTCCTTCAGACATTAAGCACCCCCCACAGCCCAAATGGAATGATAACAAAAAATAAAAAATAAATAAAATAATTTAAAATATATATATATTTTTTTTTGACCAATAGTCGACTAACGGCAAATTTTGGCCAATCCTAGTCGACCATCCAAATCCTTAGTCGGGGACAGCCCTACCATACAGTATATATATAATTTATATTTACAGCATATATATATATATATATATATCCATGTCTGAATATACCTGCATATAATCCTTCTATATACCTACTTATGTACAATAATGCTGTATATACCGTATATATATATATATATTCTGTACATACCTGCATATAATCCTTTTTACATACCTGTAGATACTATATCTATGTATATCCCTTACCTACTCTTACTAGATTTACGCTGCTGGCCAGTATGACTTACTACCATAGTGTCTTGATACCTGTATCACTGTACATATTAATACTACAACTCTGTACATACATATGATTAGCACCATTACTCAGTAGTACTCATTTATATATTTTATACCCAGTTTAACGACTTGTACATTGTATATTACTATTGCACTTTACTGTCACATTTGCACTCTGGTTGGATGCCAAACTTATTTTTGTTGTACTGTAGTGCTGTATGATGACAAATATATTTGAAACGTATCTAATGTAAATCTAAACTAGGGATGTTTCAGTTATTCACTGTAGCTGATGGTTCTGTTGGAGTCAAATGCACTGATTCGGTCCATCGATCCAATGTTTTTCTTTCCCTTCCATTTTCAATATACTTAACAAATTGGATTTGCGTTCTTACTTATTTATTTACTAATAAATGGCCGACCTGCTCATCGGGAGCAGTTTAGGGTTAAGAGTCTTGCTCAAGGACACTTCGACACACTGCTTGGGAGGAGCCGGAATCAAACCGGGAACCTTCTGATTACAATCATTATTGATAAGCCTTTAAATGCCTGTCCACATCTACATTTAGTCATTTAGCTGAGGTTTTTAACAAGTTCTGAACAACAAGTCAGCAGGAAGGGTACAACTGTCAGCTAAGTGGCAGTAAGATTGTAGGCTTGAGTGCATAGTAGTAAAGACATATTAGCATAGTAGGTAGTAATATAGGCATGGTAGATTACTTAGTAGCAAAGTGCATAATAGTAAAAGACAGTACGAAGGTTATATACTGTATATATATATATTTTCAAGATATTGATATTGATCCCTAATAACAGCAGGGAGATTCCACCGCGTCAGCCTTGTGATGTCACAGTGAGAGGGGCCTCTGAATGAACCTTCCCCCTCTGACGTTTAAGTCGGCTGACCGATGCAGATTATCTGTTTTTACGCGGGTCAGAGCAGCGTGGACCGAGGGGATTAGGATTACATCAATTCACACCATGTCGTAGATTAGGAGTGATGCTGTGTGTGACACAGAGGCCGTGTGTGCTCAGTGCTTATAGCACGGGAGGACCGTGTGATGCTGGTGTGATGCTGGTGTGACACAGTAGTGATGCTGGTGGTGTGACACAGTAGTGATGCTGGTGGTGTGACACAGTGGTGATGCTGGTGGTGTGACACAGTAGTGATGATGGTGTGACACAGTGGTGATGCTGGTGGTGTGACACAGTAGTGATGCTGGTGGTGTGACACAGTAGTGATGCTGGTGGTGTGACACAGTAGTGATGCTGGTGGTGTGACACAGTGGTGATGCTGGTTGTGTGACACAGTAGTGATGATGGTGTGACACAGTGGTGATGCTGGTGGTGTGACACAGTAGTGATGCTGGTGGTGTGACACAGTAGTGATGCTGGTGGTGTGACACAGTAGTGATGCTGGTGGTGTGACACAGTAGTGATACTGGTGGTGTGACACAGTAGTGATGCTGGTGGTGTGACACAGTAGTGATGCTGGTGGTGTGACACAGTAGTGATGGTGGTGTGACACAGTAGTGATGCTGGTGGTGTGACACAGTAGTGATGGTGGTGTGACACAGTAGTGATGCTGGTGGTGTGACACAGTAGTGATGCTGGTGGTGTGACACAGTAGTAGGGCTGTCTTAAATGCTTCGAAGCTTCGAACGTTCGATTCGATGGCACAAGCTTCGAACATTAAAAAAAAAATCGAAGTAAAAAAAAAAAAAAAAAATTTACTTCGATTTGTGTGTGTGTAGGTGTGTGTGTGTGTGTGTGTGTGTGTGTGTGTGTGTGTGTGTGTGTGTGTGTGTGTGTGTGTGTGTGTGTGTGGAACTACCCATCCCAGTTAGGACAGCCGAATCCCGTCCAATCTTTCGCCGTCGACTAAAGACTCACTTCTTCAACCATTATCTGAAATGATAAAAAAAAAAAAAAAATCTAACCGTGACTAACCTTACTGTCATGCACTTGTCCTAATAAACTAACCTACACTGTAACACGCAACACTTTGATGAACATTGTTACTCAGCTGATAGAGTTGTACCCTTCTTGCTGTCTTGTCGTACAGAACTTGTAAGTCGCTTTGGATAAAAGCGTCAGCTAAATGACTAAATGTAAGTGTGTGTGTGTGTGTGTGTGTGTGTGTGTGTGTGTGTGTGTGTGTAGGTGTGTGTGTAGGTGTGTGTGTGTGTGTGTGTGTGCGCGCACCTTGTAGAATTCCACACATAAGAAAGAAAGATACTGGGATGAATAAACAAAATAGGAAATAAAATGTAGAAATGCATGCAATACATAAATAAATATGAATCTCCATATATGAAATATAACATTTAGATAAGGTGCTACTGAGATGTTTTGGTGAGTTCTTTGTTTTTTTGTGGAAGTTGCCCTTCTTAAAAATGCATGAACATTCACTGATAATTGGTCTGTAGTGGAGTCTACAAGGTCTACATTGCCGGACCATGTAGAATCCGGACCTTGTAGACTGATTGATTGATTGATTGAAAACTTTATTAACAGATTGCAGAATGGGTACAATACAGTACAGCTCAATACACACAATTGTTAAGGGGATGCAGACCAGAGAAAGACTTTCGTCTTGTTTACATCAGGGTCCCCCATTTTCAATTCATCAGGACATATATGACATACATGACATACAGATAGTCAGTACTGCTACATCTATACATTTATGACATACCAGATTTGCAAATACAGTACTGTTTGTGATACAGAAGGAGTCAGGAAAAGGGAGTATATACATTTGACGTAGAAACTGTACATTGGGATATTGACAACCATACTGGGTAATCTACATTGGAGGTGGTTGGGGGGGGGGGGGGGGGGGCACACTGTATATACAAGCAAAACTGTACATTGAGGGGGGGGAGGGACACTGTACAAACAAACAAAATTGTACATTGGACTATTGACAAAACCATACTAGGTAAATGACTGTACATTGGAGGGGGTTGGGTTAGGATATTTACAGGGGCCAGTGTTGAATTGCAGTCTCCCGTAGGTGACAGCTTTGGGTAGGGCGTTCCACATTGATGTGGCATAATTGCGAAACGTGTTTAGTCCCTTATTTGAGCCGAATCTGGGTTTAACATGATTTGTGGAGCTCCCTCTGGTGTTGTGATCGTGGTATTCACTGACCTTTGGGAAGTATTTTGACATGTACATGGGTACCTTGGTCGTGTAGTGTATCTTGTAGACCAGGCCCATTGCAAGTTGCTGTACTCTGTCGTCTACTCTAAGCCATCCTAGGTTGTCAAAGTGGGCAGGGGTGAGGTGGGTTCTAGGAGTAAGGTCAAGCAGTAGTCTGACCAGTTTGTTTTGAGATGTTTGTAATTTTGTTTTTAGCGCCTTTGAGGTGCTTTGGTACCATGAGGTGCAAGCATAGTCGTAGTACCCCTGAATGAGTGCTCCTGCCAGAGTCTTCAGGGTATTCTTGTTTACCAGAGAGGAGATCCGGTACAAGAATCGAGTTCGTTGGTTGACTTTTTTTATTACATTGGATGCCATTTTGTCACAGGAGAGATTAGCCTCTAGGATGGAACCCAGGTAGGTAATTTCATCTTTCCTTGTGACAATATTGTCACCCACTGTAACTGAGAAGCCGTCGGTCTTGCTGAGTTTGGTGGTGGTGTGACACAGTAGTGATGGTGGTGGTGTGACACAGTAGTGATGCTGGTGGTGTGACACAGTAGTGATCCTGGTGTGACACAGTAGTGATGCTGGTGGTGTGACACAGTAGTGATGCTGGTGGTGTGACACAGTAGTGATGCTGGTGGTGTGACACAGTAGTGATGCTGGTGGTGTGTAGGGATGGAAATTGATAAGATTTTATCGATACGATTCCGTTGTCGATTCTGCTTATCGATCCGATTCTTTATCGATTCCCTTATCGATTCCTGCTACATTTATAATTTAAATAAATAAATTGTAAATGCAACAGAACTAAGCTGGTTAAAATAACAACATGCAACTTGACATTTCTGATTGTCATTTATCATTTATTGTCAGAAAAATACAAAAACTGTAAACAAATTAATTAACTATAGGCCTACACTTAAATAAAATGTATTTGAGAACTAATTTAACCTATTGAACTGTAGTTGCATTCAACAGGTCGTTATTGCAAAAGACAATTTGTTAGCAATAACCTACCTGTATAAATAAAGGCCAGCTCAGTGTTCTCTCTCTGCAATGAGCATGGCTATTTAGCTAGATAGTGGCTAACGTTACTTTACCATGTAAATTAATGACTAGGATGCAAAGCACTTTCAGTTTTCACTGCACACACAAAACGGTCGCAATATCGAGCCCTTTAGGTTTTCCTAGTCAAGGAATCAAATAGTCTGCTATGGCTGCATGCGTGGCGCTAACGTTATTGTTTTTAAATGCGCAACTGTCGGAAAAACATGGCATCGATAAGAGGAATCGATAGTCATGGAGGCATGCGATTCCAGGAATCGGACAATTAGGAACCGGTTCCCAATCGATTCCGATTCTCGATTCCCATCCCTAGTGGTGTGACACAGTAGTGATGCTGGTGGTGTGACACAGTAGTGATGCTGGTGGTGTGACACAGTAGTGATGCTGGTGGTGTGACACAGTAGTGATGCTGGTGGTGTGACACAGTAGTGATGCTGGTGGTGTGACACAGTAGTGATGCTGGTGGTGTGACACAGTAGTGATGCTGGTGGTGTGACACAGTAGTGATCAGGGGAGGAAACTAACTTTTTGGATTACCAGCCAACTGGCGAGTAGCTGATTTTTTTTACCAGCCCAATTTTTTTTTTACCAGCCAAAAACAAATCGCTAATTGTGATAATTACTTCTTTGTATGTCTTCGTCTAAATTGATTTTCAATCATAGTAATAATCAATCACACCGTGTCTCTACTCTAAAATATATTTATTAGCATAAAACATTAATAACAGTGTCTCTACTCTTCACAATATTAGCATAAAACATATTAACATGAAAGAGGGATCTGTTCTGGACTGGGTTGGGCTGAACAGGGCAGTGAAAGATGCTGGGTTGGACTGGGTTGGGCAGTGAAAGAAAAAACCTGAAGCAGGGTTAGAAATTAACATTTTTTTTCAAGGGCTTTTTTTGCCCCCCTTAATTGCTTTTCGGGGGCTTTTTTTTGTATTTCGGGGGCACAACATTTTTATAATGAAAATTAACATAAAGATTATAAAACATTCTTGACACTTTTTTTTACAGTCTTCGTCCGTATGTTTGATAACGTAATGTTAATGTCTCTATATATAGGGCTCTACGCTAACCTTTTTCCCAAGGAGCACATGTGCTCCTAAATAAAATGTTAATAAATAAAATCTAAATACAAGTTTAGGAGCACACAGAAATTTAGGAGCACAGTGACAATTGTTCAAGTAACACACACACACGCACACGATGTGTGACATCATGGCTTGGTTTCATGTTTTGAGGTACCTTCAATTATCTGTAAATAATACATACATACTCTATCTAAATAGATTAAATATTATTGTCCCTGAGTGAGGGCAAGTTGTGTTGTTGTCTTGATATAATAACCGGTTGCCTCTGGATCAATGAATGTCTAATATTGAATAATATTATTAGATATTTTATTTTTAACATCCCTAATTCCAACAGTCAAGAGGCTTGTTTCAAATTGATGAAAAACCCCACACACGCAACGTTTGTGAGTATAGGCTCTGGCCAGATCGATCAATGAAATACGTTGCACGCTCAGCGCTGTGGAATGAAGGCAATGCGCATCGGGATCGGATTTGGATGTTATTCTTTTGGAGTTGTGTTACAAATGGAATGGTCTTTCCCCGCCGAACACAAGTTACTTAACGTTACACAGGTCGCGCTATGCAGATGCTTAGCTTGCTAACGTTAAGATAGCAGTGTAATGCTTGATGAGAGCAGAGCGCTCTCTCTGTGTTCGCAGCACCTCTCAAGTGCCTGTAACACGCAGCGGGCCCCGCCTCCCTCCTCCTTGGAACATACATTCCACCCAAAAACTGAATTTCAGTCCAGTTTCAATCTGAACTATTAACAGCGGAGCTGTTTTGTAATCTTCACAATCACTCGTCTGTCTCGCACACTGCAAGTAAATGATTTTTCCGGTTTGCACACACACATATTATTAGGGGCAATACGAGGGAAATGCTCGCACTGTAGAGCATATATATAATTATATATATAATTAGTAAACTGTCTGGGGCTTTTTTTGCCCCCCTTAACTGATATTCGAGGGCATTTGGTCAATTTTCGAGGGCATTTTGCCCCAAGCCCCCGTTAATTTCGAACCCTGACCTGAAGTATGTTGTGAAGTGTATAGATAGATGTGAAATGTATAGATGTAGCAGTACTGTCTATCTGTATGTCGTGTATGTCATGTTATGATGAATTGAAAATGGGGGACCCTGATGTAAACAAGACGAAAGTCTTTCTCTGGTCTGCATCCCCTTAACAATTGTGTGTATTGAGCCGTACTGTATTGTACCCATTCTGCAATCTGTTAATAAAGTTATCAATCAATCAATCAAGTTAACTTTGAACCTCGGTTGTCAAGCCGCGTCAATGTTGTGTATGCATCTGGGTGTTCACTGTGCCTTTAAGACGGCACAGTGGGCTGGACGACAGGGCTGTGAAATACCGTCAGTGTTGTGGTATCGTCAGTTCGGTTGGTGTGTTGTTGTGCACTGGTTGAACATGCAATAAAACATATAACCTTACGTCGTAGTCCGGTGCGTTTTTGGAAACATTATAGTCATAACAGATACACCTAGCTGACATGGGGCTGGCTGCTTTGAGCACACACACACACACACACAGGGCTAACGTTAGCTAGCAAGCAGCTATATAGCTAAAATGCTAATTAGAAGCTAACCACTGTATACAGTTCCAATAGACTAACAATACACCTCTGTTAGTTAAATGTGTTCTTGCCTTAGACTCAAGGGTTGTACTAGGGTTGGATGCAGTTCCCTGTTGGTCAGTCTGTCTGTTTTCCATCTTCTGCTGTGTTTAACGTTATCTGAGTGCTTCCTTGACTGATGGCTAGTATCGCGGGACTTTTATTCAACATTATATATGTCCGCCGCGGGTTGGCCAGTACGACGGGAACTTTTATTAAACATTATATATGTCCGCGGGTCTTGTGCAGTGCTCTCGTGGCACTGTCAACTAAAGCGACTGAAGACGTGCACCGTTTGCCAGTGCAGTGATTGCAGAATGTATTTTTTTTTGTTTTGTTTACTAGTCGCCAGACTGGCGAGTGGTCTTCATGAATCACTCGCCAAACCTAAAAAATACTCGCATTTGACGAGTAAAGTGGCCTAATTTCCTCCCCTGCCTTCAATGACACGCAATTGTCATTTCATTAGAGACGCAGACCAGCGCAGACCTTCAATGACATGCAATTGTAATTTCATAAGACACAGACCAGTGCGAGCAATGGGTCCAATGTGTCTATCTAACATGCTTGGCATCCTCCTCGCCATTCCTGTTATGTCCACATCATGGTAAAACCTTAACTGCTGTGAGCGTTTCAGGGTTCCAGGGTTAATTAACGTTAGCCGCTAACTAAGCTAAGCTAACTAACGTTAGCCGCTAACCCTGGAAACGCTCACAGCGGTTTCATTGGCTGTTCGTATATATATACCGCTTCATGCATCGAGCTCCATGTTACAACTCCGTTTGTTGACTTCCTACTAGGGATGCATCGATCGGATCGGTACTCGGCAGGGAGCGAAATTAACTTTTTGACTCACCGGCCAGTGGCGGGTAGATGGGAAGAATCTACCCGCCAAGCATATTTCTTACCTGCCAAATTTTTTTTGATTAAAAGAAAATATATATATATTATATAAATTTTTTTTTAAATAAAATATATATTATATAATCATACTTGTAGTTGTATTATCTGCGAGACATCGCCACCACGCAATAAGTCAAAATGCTCGATATCTGCAAACAGCTCCACTGTCTGTGTGTACTCTAGTAGCCTCCAGCTCCAAAAAGGATTCTCCTGTGCTGCAGCGGGACCCTATACTAATACTCTACATTCAGCATGCAAGGATTCTCCGGCGCTGCAGCTGGACCCTATTGGTATAATGTTAGGGTTCTTTGGTCAAATCACATTCAACATGCCCTCAGCTACAATACGCATTGAATCAATGTTATAAGACATTGATATCAGGAGCTATCTGTAGCTACTGCTAGCCCGCTAGGTAACGTTAAGACAATTTAGTTTACTGGGACATATAGATCTAACGTGAGCTAGCTAACGTGAGCTAGCTAACGTGAGCTAGCTAACGTGAGCTAGCTACACGAGGGAACGGAGGTATTATGCACTCGAGTCGACTATTGCTGGAGCATTTGTTGATATCAGTAGCTAGCCAGCTAGATACCGTTAGACAATGCCTCGTCATGTATTAAACTAAAAGTGAATGGTTGACTGGGTCATTGTTTAAACAGTAACGGTAGCTCATGGAGGTCCGGTCTAGACGAGAGCAGACTGCCTCTGTCAAGTCAAGAGTCAAGTCAAGAGTTTTAATTGTCACAGCATACAGGTATACAATGAAATGCGGGTGGTCTTGCCCGCAACGATGTGCAATACAGTGGTACAACATATAATAGAATCAAAAAATAATGATATTGTTGATTGTTGATATGAGCAGAAGCCAATAGTATCCCGCTGCAGGGCTGGGCGGATATGACTCGTTGCCACGGTTTCTTTCAAAATAAGAGTATCATATGAACTGAATGCTGCTAACTGCCGGAGCCATCGATATTATGACTGGAGCTGCGCTTGGAGCGGAAATGAGACCCGCACAGATTTTCAAAATAAGAGTATCGTTATGAACTACACGTCTACACGCCACACGGCGGGCAGACCCCCCAGTGGCAAGCGCCAAAGGTAAAAACTGAGCGCCCCTGGCGGGCGGCGGGCTTTAATTTCGCCCCCTGGTACTCGGCCGATACAGAGTACCGATTCGATACCCATAACATTATCTGAAATGAACAAATTTAATAAAAAAATCTAACCCTTACTAACCTTACTGTCATGCACTTGTCCTAATATACTAACCTACACTGTAGCACTCAACACTTTGATGAACATTGTTACTCAGCTGATAGAGTTGTACCTAGAGCTGCCGCGGTATTGATATTTTCCTTACCGCACAAATTTGCTTAATATTTCATACCGCCGCAATATAACCGTTGGAATGCATTTTTTATTCATTTTTTTTGTAATCTACTCTTTATAGCATATAGCCTGCCTCTAGTCTAAATGTCTATCTTTAGAGGATGACTTTGCAGCATATTGTTTGGGATTCGGCAAGCACGCATTCGTTATTGAAAGTGAAACACGGATTCGAAGTCTCCCCTCTGGTAGAGCCATATGAAATCCGTTTTATTTTTTTCCAAATTCCATTTTATTTTTTTCCAAATTCCGTTTTTTCCGTTTTAATATTTCAGAATTCTGTATTTTGCTTTGTACGCTCATTTTACCATCAGAAATAGTGTCTAATAAGTGGGAATGAATAAATGTCCACAATTTAATAAGATATAACAGTCCATTTAATAGGGCTGTCTTAAATACTTCGAAGCTTCATTCATTTATTTCATTCGAATATGAAAATAAAATTCGATTATTAAAAAAAATAAAAATAAAAAGGTATATATATTTTTGCAAAATCAACTCTGCCTCTCTTTGTTAACTACAACAAGCAATGCCGTTTGTTATTTAAGATGAGGTCGGACTCGGCACTGACAGATTTGTGTTCATTGTGCTGCTTTTATGAAGCCTCAAATGACTGCTTACAATATTTCATGAAAGCAAAGTGTTTTGTTTGTCTAAGATTTAAAACGGTTTAAACTTTACAGCACTGACAAAGTTGAACAAAGTGCTGTACAAGTCCCATAACGTAAAAAAAAAAAAAAAAAAAACATTTTTTTTTTTATAGTTGATTCCATTTTTATTGCTCAATTCCGCGATTCCGTCCGCGATTCCGTGATTGCGGATTCCATATGGCTCTACCCTCTGGTCGTGCGCCGTCGTTCACTCTGTGTCGCGGGCAGGGGTGGTAGGCTGGTAGCGCCCGGTGGTTACCCCCCCCCCCCCCCCCCCCCGACCCTTTCTTCTTCTTATTATTATTATAAAGTTACTACTTGATTAACAAAGGCATTCGTTTTGTGGCATTAACGTTATATAGTTACACGTTCAATAACATCAGCGTATTTACCGGACCATAGCAAGGCAAGCATTACTCAATTCATATCTCCGTTCCTTCCTTTGCTCAGAGCGTGCTGAGTTGTGCACATTCTGCGGTCTGTTAATAAAGTTTTCAATCAGACAAGTGTATAGAACGAAGGGCTTTTATTATAACATTCGTTGCAGTAAAATCATTATGCCTCGTTTAGTACTCCTGTGGACTGGATCTCTGATAGTCCACTCCGGCGGCGAGCTAATGTTATTAGCCTTGTTGTGATCAATGGCTAACATCCAGGAAGTAAAAACCGAATAGGCGCTTGCCGATTGGTGGTAACAGCAGAGGCGGGTGCAAGCGGTGTGACGTAATTGGCAGATTCAACTGTCAATCAAAATGTTTCCCTTGCATTGCTTTGGTTGAGAGTATTATTATAAAAAACAGCGTTGATGCGGTATTCAGTTAAACGCTGCGGTGGGCGTGACGTAACAGCGATACCGCGGTATTGCGGTAACCGCGGCAGCTCTAGTTGTACTCTTCCTGCTGTCTTGTTGTACAAAACGTGTAAGTCGCTTTGGATAAAAGAGTCAGCTAAATGACTAAATGTAAATACCCATTGTTCAATTAATAAACTGTATGCTTCACTGTGTGGAAGAGACTGGGATCAATATTTTGTGCAAGGCAACATCAGGCTTGACTTAAAACATTACTTTCCTAACTTAGTGAAACTAAATGTAACAAATTAACACATAGATATAAATGTACTGAATTGTTATTTCTTATTTTATATCTTATTATATTATATAAAAAATAATAATAATAATTCCGATATCAATATCGGATCGGTGCATCCCTACTTCTTCCTACTACCTAGTGTGACATCACTCAACTACGGCAACCAAGAGGCTCAAACTCAAACCTAATACATCTCTCTCTCTCTACGTTCAATGATTTAAAGTAGCCAAGCGTTACACTGTAAATACTAACTGGATAGTTGATGATATAAACATTTCATTTCATTATCTGAAATATTCTAAAATCCTTAAGTCTGCTATAAGCCATTCTCCCTTTCTGTGTGTGGAAAGACCAGATGCGGTCAGAGGAGTTTGATAGTATTTAACTATTTACTGAGGATGGCCAGATAATGTTGATATTTAAACATAAAAAATTATAATATATAATAAATGTATACATGATCATGCAACATAAAAATAAATCATGCAGGTCGACCACAGGCTGATCACTCAGAAGTGAGTGGTTATCCACCCTCCACACGTCCAGAGGTCTGTGAATGTACACAGGTCTGTAGACCTCCCTCTCATCTTAATGCTGATTCAACTGCAATAATGTAGCTATTCCCTTCCACATAGACTAGAGTATATAGATAGTATATACTATTTATTTATAGTATAGTATTTATAGTACTGTACTACTATGTACAGTAAATAATATAGTGTATATATAGTATATACACTATGTACAGTATATAATATACTAGTGTATATTATATACAATATGTATAGTATATAATATAGTGTATAGATAGTATATACACTATGTACAGTATATAATATAGTGTATATTATATACAATATGTATAGTATATAATATAGTGTATAGATAGTATAACACTGTATAGTATATAATATAGTGTATAGATAATACAATATGTATAGTATATAATATAGTGTATATAGTATATACACTATGTATAGTATATAATATAGTGTATGTATATACAATATGTATAGTATATAATAGTGTATAGTATATACACTGTACAGTATACTATAGTGTATATACACTATGTATAGTATAGTGTATAGATAGTATACACTATGTATAGTATATCATATAGTGTATATAGATAGTATATACACTGTATGTATACAGTATATAATATAGTGTATATCTAATAGTGCTTCTAGAACCAGCTATTCTTATTGGGACTCCCCGGAACCCCTTCAATGACCCCTGGGTCTATGTTGTGTTGTGCAAACATCTAAAATATTCAATATCTTATTTCACACAATTATCCTTTCATGGTGGTTCTGAATGAATGGACTCCTGGTTTCGCCTGCCTGCTTGGCTGGAAGCACTGACAGCAACACAACCGTAGCCTATACATCTCCAGCCACTCTGAGTCCTAAAAGGCTTCAATAAGCTCATATTTGCCATGTTACTATAATACTGAGAGTTACCAGCTGCTAGTCGCTGCATATGTTAAACACATGAAAAACAGCAGAGCAACTAGCATTAATTAGCGTAGCAAGGTAAACAACACACGTCCGTAACGACATTGGACGAATTAAGTAAAAGGACAGACAGTTGTAACAATATATATATATATTACCATGTCTAAAAATAGCTGAGCATGCAGTTAAAATGAATAACGTGTTCACCTCTCTCTCTTCTTCACCTGCAGGTCTGCGTTGAACTGTCAACTTTATGTGTCACAGTTATTGTCCTCCCCGCGGGTACGGGTTGAACAGCTGCTCTAGTAGTTCCGCGGAGCAGACATAGCTAAACTCTGACCCTTTGTGGAGACATGTGGTACTGCGACCAAAGCCAGGGAGCTGTCCGCTGTGCTGAAATCCATACACGACAGAAAGAGAGTGAAACTGTAATGAGTAGTAGCAGGGTGTTGGAGATAAGTAACAGAGTACTTTTACTGAACTTAAAGGGACAGCTCCTCGTTCACTTCCATTCATTTTGTGGATCAAGTCTAAATATCATACTTCTGAAGTATAAACAAAATATACAGTACTATTATTCTGTATAATGTATTTTTCTCAGTCAAATGTGTTTTTCTTCTTTCGCTAATGTTTCCATTTTCAAATGATGAGTATAGGAATCTTTCCTCCAGCAAGGCAGCAGGTAACCACCCACTGAACAGCAAGGCAGCAGGTAACCACCCACTGAACCCACAAATCATGTAAAACCCAGATTTGGCTCAAACAAGGGACTAAACACGTTTCGCAATTATGCCACAACAATGTGGAACGCCCTACCCAAAGCTGTAAAGGAAAGTAAATCACTACCCACCTTCAAAAACACTCTCAAAGAACACCTGCGGGAGACTGCAATTCAAAACTGGCCCCTACAAATGTCCTAACCCAGTTGTACAATAAAGACCAAGCATGGCTTTGTCAGTATTCCAATGTACAGCCCCACCCAACCCCACCCCACCTACCCAACCTCCTCCAATGTACAGTTTCCATGTCAAATGTATGTCAGTATTCCAATGTACAGTGTGTCCCCCCCCCCTACCAACCCCCCCCCCCCCCCACCTCCAATGTACAGCCCCACCCCACCTACCCAACCTCCCCCAATGCACAGTTTCTATGTCAAATGTATATACTCCTTCTTCTGGATTTTTTAGTATCACAAACAGTACTGTATTTGAAAATCTGGTATGTCATAAATGTATAGATGTAGCAGTACTGTCTATCTGTATGTCATGTGTGTCATATGATGAATTGAAAATGGGGGACCCTGATGGAAACAAGACGAAAGTCTTTCTCAGGTCTGCATCCTCTTAACAATTGTATGTATTGAGCTGTACTGTACTGTACCCATTCTGCAATCTGTTAATAACTTTTCAATCAATCAATCAATCAAACATTCCCTGCAGGGCAGTGGCGGCTCGTGAATTCTTCACGGGGGGGGGGGGGGGGGGGGGGGGGGGGGGAATTAATTAGTATCCCCCTCTATCTCTCCTTCTCTCTCTTTCTCTCTCTCACACACAGTGCGATGTGGAATAGATTCGTTACACAATCAGACCTAGTACGTGTAGTAGTATATACCAAGAATAACTTCAGTATGAGTACAGGGCTGTACACATATTTTGCATATTGTTAAACGAGCCAAGGCTAGCTATTAAACTATCGATATGAATCGAAAATGGGGGACCCTGATGTAAACAAGACAAACGTCTTTCTCTGGTCTGCATCCCCTTAACAATTGTGTGTATTGAGCCGTACTGTATTGTACCCATTCTGCAATCTGTTAATAAAGTTTTCATTCATTCATTCATTCATTCAAACATAGACGATATTGAACAATAATCCACTTATTTTCAATCCAAATGAAACTCCACTCCAGAGAGAGAGAGAGAGAGAGAGAGAGAGAGAGAGAGAGAGAGAGAGCGTTAGTTAGTTAGTTTAGCATTAGCTGAGTGGCTAACAGCGGCTAACGTTAGCTGAGTGGCTAAGAGAGAGAGAGAGAGAGAGATAGAGAGAGAGAGATAGAGAGAGAGAGAGAGAGAGAGAGATAGAGAGAGAGAGAGAGAGAGAGAGAGAGAGAGAGAGAGAGAGAGAGAGAGAGAGAGAGAATTAACTCACTTTGTTTAATTGAAACGTGGTCCAGCCGGAGGGCTTGATAAAGTGTATGTCCACTGACTGTCCCCCAGACTGTTGTCGATGTATATCCACTGCCCACTGTCCAGACTCGAGACTGCATCACAACACACAGCATCGAACATCCTGCAAACTACCTGGCGTTCACTTTTAAGCAAAACCGAGAAATGCGGCTACGGAAAAGTACTGTCGTTGCCGCGTCGGCCAATCAGAGAGCGTCTCCGAGAAATGCGGCTACGGAAATGATAGATGCCTCTTGCTTAGACCGCTTCAAAACGCGCCCGTGTTCCATCATAATACATCATATTTCAACGCACAGCGTGTTACGCACTGATTGGCTGCGACGGATACAGCGATGAAACAGTGCACGGCGTGCACGCGCACTCAAAGCGATATTGCGTCTAGCCCGAGAGAAATGCAGCGAGGAGAATGCGGCTACGGTAACGGAACGTATTCTCTATCAGACAGTGAGTCACTTCCTGTTCAGGAAAACGATTATTTATTTTTGATATATTAACGTTATATTGTGCATTGGAAACACAAACATACTTAAAATGAGTAAATATTATTCATTTTAAACATGTTTATATTATTTATAGGGCTATAAAACAAAAAAACAAAAGAAATATATATTTCTTATTCTTCTCTCTTTTAACCAGGGTTAACCAGGGGGGTCGGCGCCCGAGCGCCCCTAGTGGCCAGCCGCCACTGCTGCAGGGCAAAGATACACAGAGCACTCAAACCTACAACAACCTGACTATTTTTCAAAGATAATAAATCTGTAGAAACACAACAAATACCAAAACAAACACGTACCTTTGACTCAGAATTATCTGTTTTATTGAAACCTGCACGGCAGTAGTTTGTTTATACTTCAATCAAAAGTATGATATTTAGACTTGAATAGAAGTGAATATCCTAGTGACATACAACCGTCCCCCGCGTTTCAACCGCTGCTCAACAGCTCGTCAGACAGAGAGCGAGAGCTTTTGTCCAACACTAATCTGACGACCTGTAGCGCAACAAGCAACTGATTACGGCAGCAAATGGCTTCTCCGCCTCCGGGCCGCTGCCGGTAATAGCTTGGAAATGGGCTGAACGCACCAGGAAGTGTCGGCATCTCAGAGTGAAAGCAGCTCCCTGTGGTTTTACAACAAACACCAATATCTCTGGATGTCGATATGGAATCTCGGATGTTGTCTGATGCCTCTTCACTCGTGCTGTATTTTGATTTTGTATGCGTGCGTGCAAGTATGTATTCATGTGTGTATTTATGTGTGCGTGCATGTGTGTGTGTGCGTGCATGTGTGTATTTATGTGTGTTTGTGTGTGCGTGCGTGCATGTGTGTAATTGTGTGTGTGTGTGTGTGCTTGCATGTGTGTATTTATGTGTGTGTGTGCGTGCATGTGTGTATGTGTGTATTTGTGTGTGTTTGTGTGTGTGTGTATTTGTGTGTACTTGTATTGCTATACACTACAGGGGACACTGACCTGTTTACACACTCACGGTACCAAACACATTATGGGGACAAATGTGGGTGTCCTCATAACACAAATTAGGTTATGGTTATGGTTATGATTAGGTTATGGTTAGGGATAAGGTTAGGATTAGTTACACAATGCATGTAAGTCTATGTAATGTCCCCATATTTCACATAAACGAACATGTGTGTTTTTTTGTGTGTGTGTGTGTGCGTGCGTGTGTGTGTGTGTGTGTGTGTGTGTGTGTGTGTGTGTGTGTGTGTGTGTGTGTGTGTGTGTGTATCTATATGTGTGTGTGTAACAGGGATGTAGCCTCCTGAGCTGTATTTACAAACCAAGAACAGAAAAATCTACATAAAAACATAGAAGAAAATTCACAATTATAGAATAATACAAAACCTATTGAAAATACAATTGAATGGTAACAAAATGATTCCCTATAATATATACAGCCTGAGAGACATTAAACACCCCATAAACATAGCTTCCAGTTCAATGATCACACACACACACACACACACACACACACACACACACACACACACACACACACACGCACACGCATACGCACACACACACACACACACACACACACACACACACACACACACACACACACACACACACACACACACACACACACACACACACACACACACACACACACACACACACACACACACACACACACACACACACACACACACACACACACACACACACACACACACACACACACACACACACACACACACACACACACACACACACACACACACACACACATAACAATGATTCCCTATAGTATATACGGCCTGAGAGACATTAAACACCTCTTAAACATAGCTTCCAGTTCAATGATCACACACACACACACACGCACGCACGCACGCACGCACGCACGCACGCACGCACGCACGCACGCACGCACACACACACACACACACACACACACACACACACACACACACACACGGCAAGGAAAACAGAGGTTGCTAATGCTGGATCCGAAGTGAAATACAAAAGAATTGATAACGATTTGTGTGAAGAGGAAGGGCATGAATAAGACACTGGGATGATGTAGTCAAACGCACGTAGACGGAGGCTGCCTCACAATTATTTATGAAGCCGGTTTTATCCATCTGTGACAAACATGCTCCTATCAGAAGAATAACTGTCAGAGCCACTGAAGCCGCTTGTCTCGATCTGAATGTACGACAGAAAGGGACACAGTGAAAAATGTTGCTATTATATCTGGGAGCTCAGCTGATTAGCAAATGTATTGTCCGCTGAGAAACAGAGTTGCAACAATGAACAAACCAAAGACAAGGCAATGCTATCGACCCAAGGTTGAGGACAGTGGAAGGTTGTGGTAAATGGACTGCATTTATAGAACAGCTCTTATACAAAGCGCTTTACAAACTCTCTCACATTGGGAGATAGGAGAGGTGTAGTCTGACGTAACTTTAGTTTCCCGCGCGGTCCACCCGTATCGGGATTTATCATTGGGAAAATGTATTATCGGCTATTGTAATAATTCTGCCTCATGAACATTTGCACAACATGAGTTCCCTTCTATTACTAACATTATTGTCTAAGTATTTTTGTTTGAAATAAAGTTAGTTATAAGGTTTTTAATTTGTCGTAAAAAATTTAACTACACTTACCAGTAGAACGCCTGTCGTTCAGTGCTGTCGCCTAATACAGCCAGGAGTCTACACTGTGGTGACGTCAGTCAGCAGCGCCAAAGTGAGTGTAGTTCTCTTTACTCTTTTCTCTTTACTCTGCGAAATTTACTGTGTACAGGTACAGGATGAGGTGACATGAGGTACAGGACGAGGTGGCATGAGGTACAGGTACAGGACGAGGTGGCATGAGGTACAGGACGAGGTGACATGAGGTACAGGACGAGGTGACATGAGGTACAGGACGAGGTGACATGAGGTACAGGACGAGGTGACATGAGGTACAGGACGAGGTGACATGGGGTACAGGACGAGGTGACATGAGGTACAGGACGAGCTGACATGAGGTACAGGACGAGCTGACATGAGGTACAGGACGAGGTGACATGGGGTACAGGACGAGGTGACATGGGGTACAGGACGAGGTGACATGAGGTACAGGACGAGGTGACATGGGGTACAGGACGAGGTGACATGAGGTACAGGACGAGGTGACATGGGGTACAGGTACAGGACGAGGTGACATGAGGTACAGGACGAGCTGACATGAGGTACAGGTACAGGACGAGGTGACATGGGGTACAGGTACAG
This sequence comes from Notolepis coatsorum, assembly GCF_963971535.1. Classification (NCBI taxonomy): domain Eukaryota; kingdom Metazoa; phylum Chordata; class Actinopteri; order Aulopiformes; family Paralepididae; genus Notolepis; species Notolepis coatsorum. Next base: position 37,528,029 of record NC_140177.1, read on the forward strand.
GACGAGGTGACATGAGGTACAGGACGAGCTGACATGAGGTACAGGTACAGGACGAGGTGACATGAGGTACAGGTACAGGACGAGGTGACATGAGGTACAGGTACAGGACGAGGTGACATGAGGTACAGGACGAGCTGACATGAGGTACAGGTACAGGACGAGGTGACATGAGGTACAGGTACAGGACGAGGTGACATGAGGTACAGGACGAGGTGACATGAGGTACAGGTACAGGACGAGGTGACATGAGGTACAGGACGAGGTGACATGAGGTACAGGACGAGGTGACATGAGGTACAGGACATGAGGTACAGGACGAGGTGACATGAGGTACAGGATGAGGTGACATGAGGTACAGGACGAGGTGACATGAGGTACAGGACGAGGTGACATGAGGTACAGGTACAGGACGAGGTGACATGAGGTACAGGTACAGGACGAGGTGACATGAGGTACAGCCGCCTTTGCCGGCTTCACCTCTGGTTGAAACTGTACTGTCTGGAACAACATTCCATGTCCTACTGTTCTATAATAGGCATGATCTGTTCAACAGGGATGGAATGCACTTAAATGTTGAAGGAGCCAAGCTGCTTTCATCAAATATCCATCTCACAATACAATCTCTCCAAGGTACTTATTGACAGACTCTCTGCAGTCGGGGCTTGAAGTATCTGTCAACAACCATGTAGTCTCTCCTAGTCCATATCCCAGTAGTTCCAGAACTGAACCTATTGAACCTGAATACCTATAGGAATGTAATAATGAAATATTTACTCATGGATGTAATAACCTTTTCTGAAAATATTCTGATGTTTACAATGTTTTACTGTTTTTAGATTATCATTGTTAATTAAGTGAATTGTGATTGTCTTATGTATCTCATGTATTGTTATGTTTTGTGTTTTGTGTTGTCTTTCTGTGTGTCCCTACAATTATACATAAATACACCAATCAACCCCCCATCTCAGACTTGGACAACTGTCACCAGCACAACACACAAATCCTTCATTCCTTTCCACACATATTACTTCAACAAATCCACTGATACACCATGCTCTCTGCACCGGCGAACCACCTCCTTTTAATCTCATCCCATCTATTGTTACTAATCAGAGAATAAGAAATCAAAGAGTAAATGTCGGTTGCAATCGCAACAATTGCATTAATATTTTAATAAAACCTGAAACTCTAACAAAGTCAGGCATGAATGTCAATATGTAAGGTCACTCTCTAATAAGACCTTTTTAATCCATGATTTTATATCTGAAAGGAATTTAAATTTATTGTAGAAACCTGGTTGAAAACTGACGATACGGCAACACTTATCGAAACCTGTCCCACAATTTTTTATTTCTTTCAAACAACAAGGCAAATCAAAGGGTGGTGGCATTGCAGTTATCTTTTATTTATCTTTTTTTAGATGCATAGCAGAAATTAAGTTCTCTGATCTTGCAAACTCCTTTAAGCCATATACGCTACACTTCTCAATCAATTAAATGGTTGATGTGTTTAATACCAATGTGAGTAACGCACTGAACATTGTTATGCCAGTTAAGATAAAAATGAGGTCACGCAACAAAATATCACCAAATAGGAATATTCGTGACCAAAAAAGAGTGTCGAGCAGCTGAACGAAAATGGAGGAAAACCAAAATTTTAAGGAACTAATAAGGCTATTTGCGGTGATTTGCGGGTATTATTTTCAACCATTGACCGATTATTAAATCGCACACCAGCCTCCGATATTCTCAGCCTGCTTCTACTTCAAAATGTGAGGATTTTGCTCAGTTTTTTACCAATACTACTACCGGGCTGGCATTGACAGACATACCAATGATATACACAGTTTACCTTGTAACAAACCGCCATCTCTGAAGACATTTAGCAGCATCTCTGAGGCGGAACTTCATAAAAATGTAATGCAACCTGTAATCTCGACCCCATTCCCACAACCTTTTTTTTAAGAATGTCTTCGATAGTCTCTCTGAATCAGTTCGAAAACTAGCTGTAAGCTGTATTTCTCCTAAAGGTACATGCCTAAGTAAATGGAAGATTGCTCCACTTCTGTAAGGTCAATTTGCATGTTCTTGGTATCTAGGAACATCTAGGGACCTGGGGGTATGTATTTCCAGTGTCAGAAATATTGTGTCTGTTACTAGGCTGAGTAAATTGTAATGAAGAAAAGGAGAATATAAATAATGATTTATGATTTTTGCATCTTTGATCATGTTAAATCTGCGGGGCACAAGAAAATGCTCACTGAGCTCATTCACCACCTTATTGAGATCATGTGTACAAAATATCTAAGCAAATGAACCGCGGGAAGATGATTAAACAGAAGGATTTGTAGATACAGTAATTAATGATAATCGATTTTAATTATAAATTCATATTTGACCTTGAACTTGACCTTGACCTTATTATGGCCAAATCATACATCTATGGATAGGGAAAATGCTCCTCTTTCCAATGGCAGGGTTGAATCTGGATTTAGTAATTTCCTTGCGGTTTTTTACGATAAATTCGTATTTCCGATAAATCGCATAAAACATCGGTAAAAATGAAAATATACACTTTGACTACTGTTTTTGATAGGGTTATGGTCTTTACTCTTGGCTACAAAAAAAAATATTTAAAAACATTATCCTCTTAACATCCAAGGGCCCACATGTGGACGATTCTTTGCCGACCTCTAGTGGCTCGGGTGTGCATTTCCTTTAATACAATATATAGATAGAATTAAAGCCCTATTTATTGCCTGTCGATTGCCCTTTCAGGTGACAAAATCCGTTGAGCGGTTCTCGAGTTACATGCCGATATGTCAGGCGTGCCCCAAAGTACGCAAAAGTACACATTACCACCCCCGACTCCTGGGGCTCTAACTCCGTCAATCATTTGGCGATCTCTAAAATCTTTGCACAGGGTTGTAGCCAATGAGTGTGGCTTTCCAATGATACCCCATGATATGATAATTGGGGATCTAATACGGTCTCTATTGATCCATTTATGATATAGGGGGACCTTAAGGCTTAACAGGTTAAAGGTCAACCTCCACGTTGTATTTTTGTTCAATAAACAATGTGGACTAGGCCAACAGTGACTTTCATGAAGAATTGGAAAAAAAAGTATTGAAATTGACCCAGTTTTAGTGTTTTTATCAAAACATTTTGTCTGCCCAACACAATCACCACGCACGTGCATATTTTAATCAATGGTTCATAACGTGCATGTGTAATGTCGTCACAACAGGTGTTGGTCACCAGGGGGCTCTGTGAGTCACAGGCAGTAGCAAGGAGGCGGAGCATTATTTCCGGCGTTGGGTGCATGATGCGCATGCGCTGTGATCACACCAGGCAGCCAACGCCGGAAATAATGCCGTTTTGAGCAGTTTATAAAAAATATTTAAAATGTTTATTAGCAACGTAGAGCTTTCAAACCATCCCGTATCTCTGTCCGAAACCCTCGTGCAACTGTGAGTACATTTGAAATGTCTCTGTGATACTTGTATAACGAACGGTTCGGCCAGAACCAGTCCTTCATGGTAAATCTAGGTTGGTTTCCTATTAAGGAGCAAGTGACTGTGGATTCACTCGGTGCATCAGTCACGAAAGGGGCTATGATGAGCTTGGCAAGCCAGAGTAAAACACAGTTTTCATTCAATCAATAACAACATTAACCAGACTCTCGTTGTGTCTATTATGCTAACGCTAACGTTACCTCATTGTGTCTATTCTACAAGTTTTAACGTTACCTAGCCTCTCGTGTCTATCTGCTAACGTTAGCATTAGGCTAACTAACGTTACCACTCGTCCCTAACCCCAACAACAAGCGTAACTAATCAGCGATCTTTTTGTCAGACTAAACTCTCCGCTCGGTGGCAAATTGTGTTGATGTCGGTTTTGTTTCATCAATAAATGAGGCAGAATACACAGTGACTGTATCCTTTTTTATTGCACTTGTTTCGTGCTGCAAACATACATAAGACATCGGAGACAAACTGAGTACTTTATTTTAGTGGAAAAGCAACATTAGATTCGGCTCATTAATATGCACCTGTGTCCTGTTGTGACGTCGGCGTTTGATAAGCTTTTTTGATTCGCGCGTGCATGTTATTCGTGCGTGGACCTTTTTAACTCTTTCAGAGTGGCATATCCGGTGTCAAATGGAAAAAAATAAATAATGAAATTATATACCAATGATGTAAACTACCCATAATTGATCAGTAGGGTTTAAGCTGGAGGTTGGCCTTTAATACATCTCTTGAGACTGGAATATTTCCCAATGCTTACAAAACTGCCGTTGTAAAACCATTACTGAAGAAATCATATCTGGATTATAATGTCCAAAGCAACTATAGACATTAGTTGCATTAAACTATTTGTTATTAAAATAACAAATGATCTCAGGATTAATACTGATGCCGGCAGAGTCTCTGTTCTGATTCTTTTGGACTTGAGTCGAGTGCTGCATCCGACACACTCGATCATAGGAAAACTGGGTTGGATTATCTGATAGTGCACTGAATTGGTTTCAAACATATCTCACAGAGAGAAGATTCTATGTTAGTTTAGGAGATTTTGTGTCTAGAAACAAGACTTGACTTTTGGTGTTGCACAAGGAAGCTGTCTTGGTCCACTCTTTTTTTCACTGTACATGCTGCCACTAGGTGAGGTCATGCGTTATGCTGATACACAACTACATTTCTGTTGAGCCGAATAAGGCTCCCTATCTACCTGTCTGTCAGCAGTTGATAAATGGATGAGCAATAATTGTTTAAAACCAAATGAGGATAAGACAGAATTGGCCTTAAAGCCAAAAGGGATGCCATTTTTAATAGGCTAGGATATATGTCTCTACAAAATAAAGCAGAAGTAACAAGCTTAGGTGTTAATTTAGACTCTGGTTTAAGTTTTATTATAAACTTTTATTAAGTTTTATATTGCCAAAGTCCGGCTGTTTTTTAACCCAACAGGATGCAGAGAAGCTGGTTCATGCTTGTATTTCAAGCTGATTAGATTATTGTAATGCTCTTTTAACTGGTCTCCCTAAAAATATATACAGAAACTACAGTTAATCCAAAACTCTGCTGCTAGACTTTTAACAAAAACAAGAAAGATAGAGCATAATTACACCTGTTTTAGCTACATTGCACTGGCTTCCTGTATCCTTTAGAATTGATTTATTTTTACTTTTGATTCAAAGTGAAGTTATTTTACTTATATACAAATCCATAAATGGTTTAGCACCTTCTTACATTACTGACACTTTTAAAAAACAGCTCAAAACGTACCTCTTTAAACTAGCTTTTAAATTAATTAATATCTTTATTGTCTTATTTTTCTTTATTTCTATCATTTTTACTTAAATATTGTATTTATTTTTAATGTCTTATTTTACTGTTATTTTTGTTGTTGTTGCTGTCTGATTTAGCTATTATTATTATTTATTTATTATTATTATCCTTTTGTTTAATTTTTTGTGTAAAGCACTTTGAGCTGCAATCTGTATGAATGATGCTATATAAATAAAGTCAATTTATTTAATTTTTTAAAGTGTATTATTATTATTATTATTATTATTATTATTATTATTATTATTATTATTATTATTATTATTATTATTATTATTATTATTATTATTATTATTATTATTATTATTATTATTATTATTATTATTATTATTATTATTATTATTATTATTATTATTATTATTATTATTATTATTATTATTATTATTATTATTATTATTATTATTATTATTATTATTATTATTATTATTAACTCTAACCATAATCACAATATTGCTGTGTTTGTATCAGGGTGGGTGTCTTCGTCTAGTGGTGAGAGCTGTGTTTGTATCAGGGTGGGTGTCTTCGTCTAGTGGTGAGAGCTGTGTTTGTATCGGGGTGGGTGGGTGTCTTCGTCTAGTGGTGAGAGCTGTGTTTGTATCAGCGTGGGTGTCTTCGTCTATAGTGGTGAGAGCTGTGTTTGTATCAGGGTGGGTGTCTTAGTCTAGTGGTGAGAGCTGTGTTTGTATCAGGGTGGGTGGGTGTCTTAGTCTAGTGGTGAGAGCTGTGTTTCTATCACGGTGGGTAGGTGGCTCAGTCTAGTGGTGAGAGCTGTGTTTGTATCATGGTGGTAGGTGGCTCAGTCTAGTGGTGAGAGCTGTGTTTGTATCATGGTGGTAGGTGGTTCAGTCTATTGGTGAGAGCTGTGTTTGTATCATGGTGGCACTGGTAGGTGGTTCAGTCTATTGGTGAGAGCTGTGTTTGTATCATGGTGGTAGGTGGTTCAGTCTAGTGGTGAGAGCTATGTTTGTATCACGGTGGGTAGGTGGCTCAGTCTAGTGGTGAGAGCACTTGCCTGCGACCACAATCATTATTGGTTCATCCCTTTTAGTCGTGGTGTTTCTTTTGGACGTTTGCCAATACAAAACGTAAATATATTACTTATACAACAGGTAAATATATCACTTATGACTATAACATAACTGTGACTGAGTGGCTTCGTCACTGACTGCGAGCAGCGTGCATACTGTACACACACGCACAGACACACACATACACACACACACCAAACATTCACCATTCCCTTCTGTTATTGTACTGAGAATGTCATACATACATTCATTCATATTATCATACATACATACATACTGTACATTCATACATATTATTTATTATATCATGGTTGTGGTTTTTATTGGTGTTGCTATTTGCTTGGTTTAGGTTAATGAAAACATTTGTATAGTGTAGGAAATTGTTAATGAATTGATGTGTAGCACCTGTGTAAGTTGTTAATTAATTATGTGTGGCACCTGTGTGGAGCCTGATGTGAGGCTATACCAGGTGTACATGAGGGACATTTTGGCCAAGCAGATGGGTCTTCACCTGCTCAGTTACAAAGTAGGTAACAGTGAAGCTCCGTAAGTGTTTTGTTTGTTCTGTTCTGTTTATTATTATGAGTTATTGTGGAACTCATGTTGTAGGTGTGTAGGTATAGTGTATTACTATTTTTGTTTTGTTATTTCGTTTGTGTCACTGTTTTTAAAATAATGTCACCTCTGCACCGTGGGAGGCCAGTGAATAAACACCAAGATACTTTTTCCAACTAAGCCATTGTTTGTGGGAGTTTTTTGAGGAGTCTAGAAAGAACCCCGCCACGATAACGTACATTATGGACCTTTTTTCCTGTGGCCGATTAGTACTTTATTTAGGTTTTCTGAGAGAGGATGAGATGAGATGAGAGACCTTGTCGTTAGCAGAGGTTCCAGGGTTTTATCTGTAATTATTGAAGTCATTTCTATCATCACCTTTCCATGTAATGGAAGCTCATGAGACGATTTCCAGATATTTTGGAATACACTTGTTGAGATAGAAAGATTTAATATGTGCATTAATTGCTCTGTGATACATGGAGCAGCCAGATTTAGAAAAGAAACGATCCAATTTATCCTCCAGCTGAGCGGCTGGAATCAATGGTGTGTGAAGCTTCATATACATCACCAGCAGAAAAGGTCTGAGAGGTAAACTGAGGCTCATGGCTCACAGCAATAACACAATCATCATTAATAAGCTCTGTGTATTCCTTGTCAAATACATGCCCAGCATCTGCAAAATAGTATGTGCAGGGTAATAGTAGACATAAATGAATATAGGCAATGAAATTAGATCTGATTGTACGTTACAATAAATATAGGCAATACAACATTTTAAGACAGAAGACTGTAGTCTGACATGTCCTTAAAACACCTGGGAACCTCTGTTAATATATATAATATCAGAGAGAGAGAAGACAGAGGAGACAGAGGGAGAGGGGAGACAAAGCCTCCTCCTACCATCACCAAGCCTGCTCTTACCATCACCAAGCCTCTTTCTACCATCACCAAGCCTGCTACCATCACCAAGCCTGCTCCTACCATCACCAAGCCTCCTCCTACCATCACCAAGCCTCCTACCATCACCAAGCCTCCTCCTACCATCACCAAGCCTGCCCCTACCATCACCAAGCCTGCCCCTACCATCACCAAGCCTTCTACCATCACCAAGCCTGCTCCTACCATCACCAAGCCTCCTACTACCATCACCAAGCCTCCTCCTACCATCACCAAGCCTGCTACCATCACCAAGCCTCCTCCTACCATCACCAAGCCTCCTCCTATCATCACCAAGCCTGCTCCTACCATCACCAAGCCTGCTACCATCACCAAGCCTCCTCCTACCATCACCAAGCCTCCTCCTACCATCACCAAGCCTCCTCCTACCATCACCAAGCCTGCTACCATCACCAAGCCTCCTCCTACCATCACCAAGCCTCCTACTACCATCACCAAGCCTCCTCCTACCATCACCAAGCCTCCTCCTACCATCACCAAGCCTCCTCCTACCATCACCAAGCCTCCTCCTACCATCACCAAGCCTCCTCCTATCATCACCAAGCCTCCTCCTACCATCACCAAGCCTGCTACCATCACCAAGCCTCCTCCTACCATCACCAAGCCTCCTCCTACCATCACCAAGCCTGCTACCATCACCAAGCCTGCTACCATCACCAAGCCTCCTCCTACCATCACCAAGCCTGCTCCTACCATCACCAAGCCTCCTCCTATCCTCACCAAGCCTCCTCCTACCATCACCAAGCCTGCTCCTACCATCACCAAGCCTCCTTCTACCATCACCAAGCCTCCTCCTACCATCACCAAGCCTCCTCCTACCATCACCAAGCCTCCTACCATCACCAAGCCTCCTCCTACCATCACCAAGCCTCCTCCTACCATCACCAAGCCTCCTTCTACCATCACCAAGCCTTCTACCATCACCAAGCCTCCTTCTACCATCACCAAGCCTTCTACCATCACCAAGCCTCCTCCTACCATCACCAAGCCTCCTCCTACCATCACCAAGCCTCCCAAGCCTCCTTCTACCATAACCAAGCCTCCTCCTACCATCACCAAGCCTCCTTCTACCATCACCAAGCCTGCTCCTACCATCACCAAGCCTCCTCCTACCATCACCAAGCCTGCTACCATCACCAAGCCTCCTCCTACCATCACCAAGCCTCCTCCTACCATCACCAAGCCTCCTATCCTCACCAAGCCTCCTCCTACCATCACCAAGCTTGCTCCTACCATCACCAAGCCTCCTCCTACCATCACCAAGCATATTATCCACGATATTAGCCTATACATTAGCCTATATATTATCCTATATATTGTCTATATATTATCCTAGATATTAGCCTATATATTATCCTAGATATTAGCTAATTAGCCTATATATTATCCTAGATATTAGTCTATATATTATCCTATATATTATCCTATATATTAGTCTATATATTATCCTATATATTAGTATTATACATTATCATATATATTAGTCTATATATTATTAGTGTTATCCTCTTACTCCCCCTGAGGTCTGCTATCCTCCCCTCCTTTCACCTAAAGTCAATGGGTCTCATTCCCGAACGAAGTTACGACAAAATATTTCGTCTTAGCCAGATTTCGGCCCATTTAAGACATATTAGGGCTGGGAGTGGGAGTCCCCAAACTTTCCTGAGATCTTATTTGATCGTGGCTGAGAGCAGATTTAAGAGTGCTGAGGAGCACACTTAAATATGCTCTCAGCCCACGATCAAATCTCATGATTGATTGACTAATTTAAAATGTTATTATAACTTGACAGACTGTGTTCTCATAGTGATTCCTTCACATCAACGCTACAGGCCTCCTTGGAATTAGTTACTTAATCATAATTAAAATAAATATGACAATATTTGTACGATAAGAAATTACGCATTTGATGTCGGAAAAATAAATAATATGGATTCATCTGATCACAGGGCAGCTGGATTAACCATATCTGAACCAGCTAATTTGGACAAATAATTACTCAGATATTCAAACACAATTATGCAATTATTGTGAAATGATTGAAAATAATAATAATTTAATGCCTTCTGTGGAATTTGTATTTCTTATTTGTTACACATCTGTTTTAATGATTAATTATATACATTTGAAATAATGCAGGTCAACATGCAATGTATCCCATTGATTGGTATACAATGGGACAGACCTTTGTTTGATTTGATTGATTGAAAACTTTATTAACAGATTGCAGAATGGGTACAGTACAGCTCAATTACATAAGGGGATGCAGACCAGAGAAAGAATTTCGTCTTGTTTACATCAGGGTCCCCCATTTTCAATTCATCATAACATATATGACACACATGACACAGATAGACAGTACTGCAACATCTATACATTTATGACATACCAGATTTGCAAATACAGTACTGTTTGTGATACAAAAAGAGTCCAGAAAAGAGAGTACATTTGACGTAGAAATTGTTGGAGGAGGTTGGGTAGGAGGGGTGGGTGGGGGATAGACTTACACTGTACAAGCAAAACTGTACATTGGAATATTGACAAAACCATACTTGGTCATTTACTGTACATTGGAGGGGGTTGATATAGCTATAAACCTGCATTCCTTCGAATATATCATTAACCAATTAAACTTATATTGAAATACACTATATAGCCTATACACCAACACTGAAATGACAGTGGATAAATAAATAAGAACTAAAGCTAATCGGTGGAAATAGACTGCATTAATATTCCATAACAAGTCTTGTGTGCGCCTACGAATGAACAGTAGCCTATAGGCTTAATTATGGAATAATAAGCCATACTGCGTTCATTCATTACGCCCGCCGTAGGCTATATATATTATGTCATTCATTCATTCATATACAGTACTGCGCGCACGCTCGTGTGTGTGTGTCTGTGTGTGCGCGCGCGCGCGCTGCGGCAGGTGTGTACCACGAGCTGTATATGATGCCAATACATACGCAAGCGTGATTACGAAACCTAGCCGCATTTCTCGGAGATGCTCTCTGATTGGCACTGACTGACGCTAGGTTTCGTAATCACGCGGCTCGCAAAGCACTTCCGCCATTCCATTTCACACAGCTGCGTCACCAGTTGCCTTATAAGGAGCTATGGAGGTGTTGTTTTGTGCAAATGAGCTGAACGGGAACGCGCTTTAGAGTTTAAGACAGAATGCCATTCTCCAAGCAGATATCAGATAATATAATTTGTGCGACCTTTTCAGCCACTTAAGACATATTACCAGCGCGTTCAGGACTCATAGTGTACTTGTCATAGATTATGTCTCAGTGGTTCCAAGATAAGTCTTCCAGAATATATCTTTGAAAGATTTTCGGGAATGAGATCCAATCTCTTTATCCTCCTCTCCCTCCTTCTTTACCCTCTACTTCACATATCTATTCTCCCCTCTCTCTTTCTTTCTTTCACTCTCTCTCCCCCCTCTCTGTCTCTCTTTCTCCCCTTTCTCCCCCCCCCCTCTCTCTTTCTCCCGCCCCTCTCTCTCTTTCTCTCTCTCCCCCCCTCTCTCTCTCTCCCCCCCCCCCTCTCTCTTTCTCTCTCTCCCCCCCTCTCTCTCTCTCCCCCCCCCTCTCTCTCTCTCTCTCTCTCTCTCTCTCTCTCTCTCTCTCTCTCTCTCTCTCCTCTCCTCTCTGCTGAGCTTATCCCTGCTCCTCCTGACACCAAGTCCTCCCTCACGTCTCCATCTCCAAGAAGTCAACTTCTTCAGGAATGGCTGAAGGGTCATGGACTTCATCCCAGAGAGGATGGTGTGAATCTCCCCCTGCTCCTCTCAGCCAGGCTGACCGCTCTCTCTAATTGTAGATCTGTCCATAACCAATCCACCCGGTTCCACGTCAACTCTTGTGTAAATAGGTGTAAAAAGGAAATTAGGAGTGAATCTGGTCCCGTTAGGAGTAACTATGACATGAAGCAACTGGATGTACCAGCCTCCACCACTGAGACAAGAAGCAGCAGCTGGATGTAGTACCAGCCTCCACCACTGAGACAAGAAGCAGCAGCTGGATGTAGTACCAGCATCCACCACTGAGACAAGAAGCAGCAGCTGGATGTAGTACCAGCATCCACCACTGAGACAAGGAGCAGCAGCTGGATGTAGTACCAGCATCCACCACTGAGACAAGGAGCAGCAGCTGGATGTAGTACCAGCATCCACCACTGAGACAAGAAGCAGCAGCTGGATGGACGGTTTAATGTCAGTGTAAACCTCTCCCCTCAAAGAGTTAACCTTTTCACTGTCACACTACAGAAGGTTAACCCTTTACTATCACACTACAGACGGTTACCATCGGTAGTGTGATAGTAAAGGGTTAACCTTCTGTAGTGTGGCAGTGAAAGGGTTAACCTTCTGTGTATTGTCGCAGTGAAAGGGTTAACCGTTTGGTAGTGCGGCAGTGAAAGGGTTAATGTCAGTTTAAACCTCACCCCTCAACGGTTTAATGTCAGTTTAAGGCGAGACACTATGGTGAATAAGGTAAACATTTTTACTAATAGATATCACAATGAAACTTTTTTGTATTACAAGTTTTCTGAAATTGTCTGTTTAAATATGCAAATGAGGCATTATCTACTTAAATATGCACTAATTTGCATATAATTCCAGGACAGAAATCTGAACATTGGATAAAGCCATTTTCAAAATTATAGTTTAATTTTGTTGATATATAAATTAAGAAACGCAGATGGCGCTGGATAGGCCACACCCTGCGAAAGCCCGCAAGTACCATCACCAGACAAGCCCTATAACATGGAACCCGCAGGGCAAGCGGAAAAGGGGCCGCCCGAGAAACACCTGGCGCAGAGACCTGGAGGCAGACACCAAGACCATGAAGATGACCTGGAACCAACTGGAGAGAACAGCTCAAGACAGAGATGCTTGGAGATCACTTGTTGACGGCCTATGCCCCAGAAGGGGTAGCAGGCGTAAGTAAGTAAGTAAGTAAGTAAGTAAGTAAGTAAGTAAGTAAGTAAGTAAGTAAGTAAAGGTTATTACAGAGGGGATTTTGGATATCTCTTTTTATCACTCCATAAATCGGAAAATACTCCATTCAGTAAATTTGTATGGTAAAATTCCATATTTCGCCATGTTTTTAGGAATAAAATGTCATATAAATCAGGGTATGAATGCGATATCAACAAACCCTTCTGTAAATACCTTCAGAACATAGATATGAATAGAACTGGAAGGTTTGGTGTATGTGAGTGCTACTGAAGTGGAGATTTCTGGCTCAGAGTATGAGGAAAAACTCATTAAAACTCATTTTTGGGAAAACGCCTTCAAAGTTCTGTATTGTAAAATGCCATACTTTTTTTTAACAGATATTTACAAACACAATACCTAATCAAACCATTAGTAATTGACAACCTAAACACATGCCTGATAACTTAATAATAATAATAATAATAATAATAATAATAATAATAATAATAATAATAATAATAATAATAATAATGTTATTGAACTGAACAGAACTACACACAGGCTACAAACAGTGTAGTACAGTGTAGTACCCCCTAATAGGCAAACAATATTTGAATAGATATCACTATGAAACTTTCCCAGTTTGTTATGTACATATAAACTAAGAAAAAATATATTGCAAGTTTTCTGAATTTTATGTTTATATATGCAAATGAGGCACTTCCCCATTAAATATGTGCACATTTATGGATGCAATAAGGCAAAATGAAGTAAAATAAACAACTACATGTGTGTTATTGACGTTTTATTGTCACTAGTTTCATAGAAGACATGTTTAGGAAGCAAAATATAACTAAATCTCAATCAACAAAAAATTGTATATTTGCCTATTCACCTGTGGTGTCTCGCCTTAAACCTCTCCCCTCAAAGGGTTAATGTCAGTTTACAGTTTATAATGTATATTAAACGATGGGTGACGCCGGTGACCGGGGCAGGTCGCTGTCATTTACAGTTTCGGGCGCAGAACAGCAGTGTGTGATTCTGGGTCAGCTTATATAGCTTAATAAACAAGTTGCACTAATTTACATTCAGTCATTTAGCTGAACGCTTTTATCCAAATTGACTTACAAGTTCTGTACAACAAGTCAGCAGGAACTAAGGGTACAACTCTGGCAGCTAAGGGTCATTGTGGCATATTGTTGGTAAAACAGTGTTGAACTTGAGTCTTATAGTAGTATAGACATATTAGCACATTAGTTCGTAGTATAGGCAAGGTATAAGTAGCAGAGTGGATAATAGTAAAAGGTTAGTCGTTTTTTTCCCGTTTTTTTTGTAATTTCAGATATTGACTAAAGTGCGTTTTTAGTCGAGAGAGGGCGGGTTTCTGCTGTCCTGAAACAGCACTGACTCACTCAAATGATTTAAGCAACAAGCCACGCCAGACCGTTGTTTACAGTGCTTTTAGAACAGCTACAGTTGTTGTTAATACCTTCTATTACCAGTTTGGAAAACAAGGCTTTGAAAAAAGGGGTTCTAGCTGTCTTCACTATATGATAAAGTTTAAACCTCTTCAAAACCCACCTAAAAACACACCTGTTCACACTTGCCTTCACGCAACACGGCCCTGCTCCCAAGTAGCCCACCCCCTGACTCTTTTCTTTTAAGCCACAGATTGCGTGGTTTTTGTTGTTTTGTTTGTTTTTGTTTTCTGTTTTTAGTTTTTGTATTTTGTTAACTTTCTTGTTACCACTTCATCCAATTGGACAGCACCTTGCTTCCTTTTTTTATCTTACTTGTTTTTTCCTGTTGTTACTATATATTTGTATATACCCTTTCTTTTATATAGCTTCTCTCTCCTTGTACAGTGTCCTTGAGTCTGAGAAAGGCGCGTCTCTCTTCAAATCCAATTTATTATTATTATTATTATTATTATTATTATTATTATTATTAGGTGGCCACAGCATGGCGTCCACACTCCAACCTGTCCAAACTCGGGTGTCATATGATCTTCTGAGAAGTGTGGAATACCTATATACACTACTACTACACCCATGACGCAACAAAACAGTGACATTAAAAAAGAAAAGACGTCTCGGCGACGTGGGCGACAGTGGCACACAGAGTCCGTGCTGAATCTCTCTCTCTCTCTCTCTCTCTCTCTCTCTCTCTCTCTCTCTCTCTCTCTCTCTCTCTCTCCACCTCCAGTGGGCTCACTGTACACTGACTCCTCTCGTCGTGCAGACTCAGTTCAGTTCAGGCAGTGAGTGCACGCAGGTCTCGAACACACGTCGCCCAGAGAAAGTGAAGGATCTCTGCTTTGTGATTAGAGGGGACACCGCGGGACACGGGGACAGAAGAAGACAAGTGATCTAGGAGCTGCAGGACGCGGAGTTCGTGGACGCATCGTGAACATGTCCAGGAGGACCAGGGCGCCACTAGCGCTGTTTTGGCTGATTCTGGGTCTGTGCTCCGGCGCTCTCGGCGGCAAAGGTAAGACTAGATGATGAAGAGACCCAACTTGCTGCGTGGCGCTTCTGCGAATGTGCTTCTGATGTTGTGCTTCTTCTGATCGTGGTGTTTTTGCGACAAGTCTGCAGACTCGAGTCTCCTCTTCTGACGAAGGGCTTTTGCACATTAATGCAAAAAAAATAAAAATACACACGCTGTCGTGTATTAGCAGATAATAAGGAGCACAGATTGATTCGCTGGATTGATACTGGACCTATAGTTACTGTTGTCTCCTATTATTATTATTATTATTATTATTATTATTATTATTATTATTATTATTATTATTATTATTATTATTATTATTATTATTATTATTATTATTATTATTATTATTATTATTATTATTTGTGTAACTGGCAGCTGGTATTAACCAGGACCAAGCGGACGCGATGGTGGCACTGGTGATGAACTTGGAACACTTATACGAACCATCGACTAACCATCAGCTACTCGAGACACACCTGGCGACTCGGCGCAGGGGGATTCTGTTTCCTCATGACACGTTCGGTAAAGGACTAGGCTGTCCCTCCCTCCCGACACGTCTTACTTGGTGGACATTCAGGAGACCCTGGGTCTGTGCAGGACGGTTCCGATTTGTGGAAGATGCAGCTTGATGTGTTTGCGCTGATTTGAGCGGATACTGAATAATCGGTATCTCCGCACAGGACGGGCGGGAATAGTCATAGAGACACAGTTTCATTTGGCGTGTATGTGTGCGTGTGCATGCAATGCTTTCTCCTGTCACACACACACACACACACACACACACACACACACACACACACACACACACACACACACACACACACACACACGACACACCTACACGCACACACAGTGACACACACACACACACACACACACACACACACACACACTCACACACACACACACACACACACACACACAAATATTCCCCTTTTCACAGATCCATGAAAGTATGCCTTCATATTCGGTATAATGCATTAACTCTACCCATTTAGCTACACAAGGAATAGAACCCCTAACCCTGGCAGTGTTAGTGCCTTGCTTTACCCATTGACCTACACGGCCACACATGCATGCTTTCACAAATGTAAGGATGTGCACTGCACACACACCACACACACACACACACACACACACACACACACACACACACACACACACACACACACACACACACACACACACACACACACTCTCTCTCTCAATTAAATTAAATTCAAATGGGCTTTATTGACATGGGGAACATACGTTTACATTGCCAAAGCCAAACAAAACAAAACAATTAAACAGATAAAACAAAAGAAATCAGTACATTACAGAAGGAATTTCTTGTACAGTCTTTATGGTGGTTGTATTCCGTTGGATGTCCTTTTCTTGTCACAGCAGCTCACAAATCTGGCTGTTGTGTTTGCACATTCTTGTATTTCTCCCAGTAGGTATGGGAGTTTTGAGTTGTTTTCCATGTTTCCAAAGTCTCTTTGGGTGTTTGCACCCACTCTCTCTCTCTCTATCTCCCCCTCTCTCTCTCTCCCTCCCCCCCCTCTCTCTCTCTCTCCCTCTCTCTCTCCCCCCCTCTCTCTCTCTCACTCCCTCCCCCCCTCCCTCCCTCTCTCTCTCTCTCTCTCTCTCCCTCTCTCTCTCCCCCCCTCTCTCTCGCTCTCTCTCTCTCCCACACACACTCACAGTGCAGACTCATGTTGTGTGTATGAAGGGCATCAGCATCAGTGGTTCACAGGCCACTAATTGGGTCTCTGGAGTTGACTGAGAGAAGAGCTTGGTGCTGACTTTCCCTCTTAAGAAAACATTACCATTACTTTACATGTTTAAAGACCGGCCAGGCCTCAGATGTGGGAGGAGTTTAGGGTAGTTAGTGGTTGACTGATATGGGGTTTTCAACGGCTGATACCGATATTAAGAGAACAGGGTGGCCGATGGCTGATGTAATGCTCATAATGATACTTCTTTTGTATCTGATACAAATGTTATATTAAAAAAATATTGTCTTTTCTTTAGTAGATCTATTTATCATTTTAAATCAACAAATGTATCAAACAAAATAAATTGATTAGAAATAAAAATCGAAAACATTTATTGTTTTGCAAGATTGAGATTTTTGTTAATGTACATTTGAATGCTATAGCACAGTTTTAGGGAGCGTGGGCATTCTTGTTAGTCAGCCATGTGAGCACAGTTATCAAAATGGTACATATCTGCCAGATTAATCACCTGTTCAAAGTCATGCTCCACTCGCTTTAAGCACTATGTTGGTCGCCTGCCCTAGCCTCAGATGGTCTGGTGCGACCAGCTTGATCTGCCTTCTGCCCTAGCCTCAGATGGTCTGGTGCGACCAGCTCGGTCTGCCTTATTTTCTAGCCTCTGATGGTCTGGTGCGACCAGCTCGGTCTGCCTTCTTTTCTAGCCTCAGATGGTCTGGTGCGACCAGCTCGGTCTGCCTTCTGCCCTAGCCTCAGATGGTCTGGTGCGACCAGCTCGTTCAGCCTTCTGCCCTAGCCTCAGATGGTCTGGTGCGACCAGCTCGTTCAGCCTTCTGCTCTAGACCCAGATGGTCTGGTGCGACCAGCTCGGTCTGCCTTCTTTTCTGGCCTCAGATGGTCGTTCAGCCTTCTGCTCTAGACCCAGATGGTCTGGTGCGACCAGCTCGGTCTGCCTTCTTTTCTGGCCTCAGATGGTCTGGTGCGACCAGCTCGGTCTGCCTTCTGCCCTAGCCTCAGATGGTCTGGTGCGACCAGCTCGTTCAGCCTTCTGCTCTAGCCTCAGATGGTCTGGTGCGACCAGCTCGGTCTGCCTTCTTTTCTAGCCTCAGATGGTCTGGTGCGACCAGCTCGGTCAGCCTTCTGCCCTAGCCTCAGATGGTCTGGTGCGACCAGCTCGGTCTGCCTTCTGCCCTAGCCTCAGATGGTCTGGTGCGACCAGCTCATTCAGCCTTCTGCTCTAGACTCAGATGGTCTGGTGCGACCAGCTCGTTCAGCCTTCTTCTCTAGACTCAGATGATCTGGTGCGACCGGCTCGGTCAGCCTTCTCAGAAGCCTATAGAAGGAACAAGACATCATAGTTTCTTCGCACCCAACACACTGTAATTTCTGCACAGATAGAAAACAGATATACTGCCACCTCATAAGGGCTGCTCGACCAGGGCACCGCTGTGAAGGAAGGGTGTGCTGCATTTACAACACTAGAGCAACACGGCATGTGGCACAATAATCGCGTAATCCCCGTTATCTTGTTTTCGAGATCGTGGGAAAACTAAATTTGAACCGCCCAGCCCCTAATATATATATATATATATATATATATATATATATATTAAGGCTGTCAAATATATCGCGTTAATATCGCGTTAACTCCCGATTCTATTAATGCCACAAATTTTTTTAACTCAAGATTAACAATTTTTTTTTTTTTTTTTTTTTCTAGACTTCACTCAGGTGTATTATTGATGCTCTCATTGATACTATGTTTGTTTCTGAAGTGTGTGTGTGTGTGTGTGTGTGTGTGTGTGTGTGTGTGTGTGAGATATAGAGAGAGAGGGTGGTGAGAGAGATGAGGAAGGGGCAAAAGAGAAAAAGATCTGGGAGAGTGTGTGTGAGGGAGAGAGGGGGGTGTGTGATTAATCAGCCCTTGTGTGTGTGAATGTAACAAGTTCCTAACGTTTTCTTTCCCCTATTATTTCATGCACACTTTATTCATTGTTTTAAATTATTATTTTCTTTTAAGTTATTTTGTGCATCACTCTGTTTTGAATTTGATGCAAATTTGCAATGCATGAGGGTCATCCTTTTGTGTTAAATGGCTGCACAAAGCAAGCATTTGTTGACTCGCATGTTGATAAGAGTATTAAAACTTGGAACTTGAAAAAGATCTGTTTAAGGTAAAAAATAAATAAAAAATAAAAATGTGATTAATTTGCGATTAATCGCGCGTTAACTATGGACAATCATGCGATTAATCGAGTTAAATATTTTAATCGTTTGACAGCACTAATATTATATATATATATATATATTAGTGCTGTCAATCGATTAAAATATTTTATCTGATTAATCGCATGATTATCCATAGTTAACTCGTGATTAATCGCATATTTTTTATCTGTTCTAAATCTACGGATCTTTTTCAAGTTTTAATACTCTCTCTCTCTCTCTCTCTCTCTCTCTCTCTCTCTCTCTCTCTCTCTCACACACACACACACTTTGAGTCAGAAACAAACAAACATAGTATCAATGAGAGTATCAATAATACACCTGAGTGAAGTCTAGTAAAAAAGAAAGTTAAATCTTTTTATTTCTTTATTAAAAAAAAGAAACGTTAATCGTGCATTAAAAAAAATAGTGGCGTTAAAATAATTGTGCGTTAACGCGCACGTTAATGCACAATTACGTTAAACGACGTTGACAGCCTTAATATATATATATATAGATGAATTGCCCACCCCTACCACCTCAACCTCCAAGAAACCAATCATTCACTCAGAAAGTCTTGTGGCACACTGCATAGTGCCTCGCACACCTATACGCGGCCGTCCCGGGTTCGCCTCCCGCTCCCGGCGATATTTGTCGCATGTCTTCCCCACATCTCCCCCCGTTTGCCCTCTCCTCTGTCGGTCCTGCGTGATCAGAAAAAGCTGTAAAAATGCTGAAAAAAAGAGTCTGTATGCAAAGCAGACACATGCAGATTGCAGACACATGCGACAGAGCAGAGACGCTCACAGGAAATGCATTGAAAACACAGTGGCAGTACCGGCCGTGGCCTGCGGGTGCCACTATTATACATTAAGGCTCTAACACCTTTTGAGAAGAGGATAGGATTACAGCGTGCAGCCACTCATAACCCGGGCTCCTGGGTTCTGCAGCTGGACGGGCCTGACTCCAGGTTATTGAGACGAGGTGTCTCTCAGTGTAACGCCGATGCATGAGTTTGAGCCTCACCTCAATACGGCGCTTTGAACTGAACCAAGAGCGAGAGAGTAGAGATTGTGTGTCTGTGAATGAATGAATGAATGAATGAAAATGTTATTGAACAGATTGCAGAATGGGTACAATACAGTACGGCTCAATACACACAATTATTAAGGGGATGCAGACCAGAGAAAGACTTTCGTCTGTTTACATCAGGGTCCCCCATTTTCAATTCATAGTGAGTGTGTGAGAGAGAGAGAGAGAGAGAGAGAGAGGAGAGATTGTGTGAT
>NC_140177.1:37548771-37601271 GCF_963971535.1 Notolepis coatsorum
GTATCAATGAGAGTATCAATAATACACCTGAGTGAAGTCTAGTTAAAAAAAAAGTTAAATCTTTTTATTTCTTTATTTTTCTCTATTAAAAAAAAAGAAACGTTAATCGTGCATTAAAAAAAATAGTGGCGTTAAAATAATTGTGCGTTAACGCGCACGTTAATGCACAATTACGTTAAACGTTAACTTTGACAGCCTTAATATATATATATATAGATGAATTGCCCACCCCTACCACCTCAACCTCCAAGAAACCAATAATTCACTCAGAAAGTCTTGTGGCGCACTGCATAGTGCCTCGCACACCTATACGTGGCCGTCCCGGGTTCGCCTCCCGCTCCCGGCGATATTTGTCGCATGTCTTCCCCACATCTCCCCCCGTTTGCCCTCTCCTCTGTCGGTCCTGCGTGATCAGAAAAAGCTGTAAAAAAGAGTCTGTATGCAAAGCAGACACATGCAGATTGCAGACACATGCGACAGAGCAGAGACGCTCACAGGAAATGCATTGAAAACACAGTGGCAGTACCGGCCGTGGCCTGCGGGTGCCACTATTATACATTAAGGCTCTAACACCTTTTGAGAAGAGGATAGGATTACAGCGTGCAGCCACTCATAACCCGGGCTCCTGGGTTCTGCAGCTGGACGGGCCTGACTCCAGGTTATTGAGACGAGGTGTCTCTCAGTGTAATGCCGATGCATGAGTTTGAGCCTCACCTCAATACGGCGCTTTGAACTGAACCAAGAGCGAGAGAGTAGAGATTGTGTGTCTGTGAATGAATGAATGAATGAATGAAAATGTTATTGAACAGATTGCAGAATGGGTACAATACAGTACGGCTCAATACACACAATTGTTAAGGGGATGCAGACCAGAGAAAGACTTTCGTCTTGTTTACATCAGGGTCCCCCATTTTCAATTCATAGTGAGTGTGAGAGAGAGAGAGATTGTGTGATTGTGTGTGAGATAGAGCGAGAGATAGAGATTGTGTGTCTGTGTGTGTGAGAGAGAGAGAGATTGTGTGTCTGTGTGTGAGAGAGAGCGAGAGAGAGAGATTGTGTGTCTGTGTGTGAGAGAGAGAGAGATTGTGTGTGTGTGAGAGAGAGAGAGCGAGAGAGATTGTGTGTCTGTGTGTGAGAGAGAGAGAGAGAGAGAGATTGTGTGTGTGAGAGAGAGAGCGAGAGAGCGAGAGATTGATAAAGGAAACTGGATGAATGAAATATCTTTGATTGAGCGCTAACTAAATGTATAGATTTAGCCTTTACAAAGTCAATAACATCTGTGTGTGTGTATCGGAGAGAGAGGGAGGGAGAGAGGGAGAGAGAGAGTGTGTCTTAGAGTATAGATTTAGCCTTTACAAGTTCTAGTGTGTGTGATATTGAAAGTGTGATATTGAATGAAAGGTCTTAGATGAAAGGTCTGTGTTATAAATGTTATATATGTTATAGATGTTAGAAATGTTATAGATGTTATAGATGTTATAGATCTTACGCACCAAGACATTTGTTGCCTTTTCCTATTATTACTAACAGAATGGGAGAGAGAGAGAGAGAGAGAGAGAGAGAGAGATAGAGAGAGAGAGAGAGAGAGACTAACAGAATGAGAGAGAAAACAGAGATTGATGGTGGTCTTTCTTCAGGAGAGGCGCCAGGCTGCATTATGCCTTCAGAACATAAATTACAGAATGAACGTAACTCTGTCCTACAAAAGAGAGAGAGAGAGAGAGAGAGAGATCGAGAGAGATAAAGAGAGAAAGTAACAGACAGAGAGATGAAGACAGAGATAGAGACAGAGAAATAGAAAATAGAGATAGAGATAGATAGAGATAGAGAGATGTTGCACTTTCTCTCTCTCTCTCCCTCCCTCTCTCTCCCCCCAAATTCAAATTCAAATTCAATGCTTTATTGGCATGACCAATGAAAAACCTATGTTGCCAAAGCAGTACAGAAAATGATTAACATTGACCAAATAATAAGAAATACATAAATATAACAATGTGCAAATCACATCAAAAACAATCGCATCAAACAACAATTCAATTAAACTCCGAAACCAAACAGGACAGAGACATTGTATGGGAGGAATGAGTCCAGAATAACATGGTGAGGTATTAGCTTTACAGATGTAGCATCCAGAAACCTTTACTACAGAGCTTGTTCTCTTAGTGTTTAACAGATGTAGCATCCAGAAACCTTTACTACAGAGCTTGTTCTCTCAGTGTTTAACAGATGTAGCATCCAGAAACCTTTACTACAGAGCTTGTTCTCTCAGTGTTTAACACATGTAGTCATTCAGAAACTCTGTTTCTATGTCCAGACTGTGTCCACTCAGTCTGTTTCTATGTCCAGACTGTGTTCACTCAGTGTGTAACACTCAGGTTTGACAATATTTGATGATCACTGACCTTTACCTGCCAGAGTTGTACCCTTCCTGCTGACCTGTTGTTCACAATCTGTACGTGTTGTGAAAATACCAGAGGCAAAGAGACACTGAGTCAAATACACAATACACGATACAATTAAGAAATACACAATACATGATACAATTAAGAAATACACAATACATGATACAATTAAGAAATACACAATACATAATACAATTAAGAAATACACAATACACAATACATGATACAATTAAGAAATACATGATACAATTAAGCAATACAAAATACATGATACAATTAATCCTGTGCTGGCACAAGCACTACCATAGCGTGGAGTGGAGAGATAACATACAATACATATAATAATTCATGGAAATATACTAAAAAACTATTTGTAATTTCTGGCCTGTAAAAAATCTTGCTGGCTGATTTTTGATTTGATTTTGATTTGATTTGATGTTTTTTTATTTTCGTGTCTTACAGGTGTATGCCCAGCCCATATGGGCTTACAAGACACATAAACAATAAGTATATAATAGTATACTTGACATTGACAATAAGTTATATAGACCAAGATGGCCAAAAAAAAAAAAAAAACATAATATATAACAAGCTGTAAACAATGTATGTAAACAAAGAAACAAGAGGAATTCATAATATAGGATATACTGTAGTGTGTTTTGTCTCAAGTGCCATGCTTTCTCCAAAAATCCTGCAAATCCTGGTAGTTTTCTTTAATTACATTTTTTTTATCTAAAGCTAAAAAGGATGAGGATACTCGTTAAAGATTTTTCTGGTAAATTAATAGTTTAGATTAATTGACTAATCGATAAAATAATCAACAGATTAATCGATAACAAAATAATCATTAGTGATAGCCCTACATACTAGGCTTGGGCGGTATGACGGTATTACGGTATACCAGGGTATTTAGAAATCCCGACGGTATTGAAAATCAATACCGTCAAAATCACAGATGCGTTTCAGTTTCTATTACAGTGAAACAGAGTTTTGACAGTGGTTGGTTGTAGTGCACACACGCGCCAGCAGAGGGCGAGACCAGTCCTCACTAGTGGAGCGAGCACACGCAGAGCTGGTTGTCTACACACAGGAGGAGGGCAAACCCCGCTTCAGTGGTGGAAATTAAATGAGACACGCTTACCGTTGCTGGTGCTGCGGGCTAACTGGCTATTCTGAGAGCTAACTGTTGTGTATGTGGATCACAACGGTGTTCACGTTTTACGGTAATGTTGCGACAGTGCTGTGAAAATACCATAAAGCGTTATGGTAACGAGAGTTGGTGTGTGTGTTGTTGTGCACTGGTGGAGCAAGCAAATAAACGGTAAAACGTTACGTCGCAGTCCGGTGCGTTTTTGAATACACAATACTAATGTTACTAGTACTACGGTGCTGCAGGCTAACTGGCTACCATTCTGAGAGCTAACGATAGTAGCACTAGATGCTGCAGGCTTCTGGCTACCATTCTGAGAGCTAACGATAGTAGCACTAGATGCTGCAGGCTTCTGGCTACCTTCTGAGAGCTAACGATAGTAGCACTAGATGCTGCAGGCTTCTGGCTACCTTCTGAGAGCTAACGATAGTAGCACCGTGATTTGTTTACTTGGTAACACAAGTTGCCCCCCCCCCCCCCCCCCCCGCTGATGAAAATGAAAGTCATACCATCATATACCGTATACCGAGGTATTATGTCAGCAAGGTATGACGGTGTGAAAAAAATGATATCGCCCAAGCCTACTACATACAGTACATGTAGGTATCTGATGAGCCTACTAACATACATATATGTGGGTATCTGATGAGCCTACTAACACATACATGTAGGTCTCTGATGAGCCTACTAACATACATGTAGGTATCTGATGAGTCTACTAACATACATACATGTGGGTGTCTGATGAGCCTACTAACACATACATGTAGGTCTCTGATGAGCCTACTAACATACATGTAGGTATCTGATGACCCTACTAACACATACATGTAGGTCTCTGATGAGCCTACTAACATACATACATGTGGGTATCTGATGAGCCTACTAACACATACATGTAGGTCTCTGATGAGTAGGGATGGGTACCTTTCACATTTGAACCGATACGGTACCGGTACCTGTGAATCGATACCGGTACCCAACAGTACCTTTTTTCGGTACTTTAGTCTAAAAAAAATGTATTTACCTACCTCAGTCGTGAAAAAAAAAATCCTAACTTCAAATAACTACAATTTCGACCGTTTTCGGCTTGCCATTGCTCCAACTGCTTTGTTGTTGAATCAAGTCAAATCCTAGGTAAGCATATATTGTGCGTGTGAACGTTGACATGAAAATAAAAAAGGTAAAAAAAAAATAAAAAAGTAAAAAAAAATAATAATATTTTTTATTTATTTTTTGTATCTCACTTGAATCGATACTCGGTAGTACCGACGTGTTTCGGTTCGGTACCTCAAAAGAACTGAATTCGGTACCCATCCCTACTGATGAGCCTACTAACATACATGTAGGTATCTGATGACCCTACTAATACATACATGTAGGTCTCTGATGAGCCTACTAACACATACATGTAGGTCTCTGATGAGCCTACTAACATACATGTAGGTCTCTGAGCCTACTAACATACATACATGTAGGCCTCTGATGAGCCAACATACATACATGTAGGCCTCTGATGAGCCTACTAACATACATACATGTAGGTCTCTGATGAGCCTACAAACATACATGTAGGTCTCTGATGAGCCTACTAACATACATGTAGGTCCAGAGTTAGAAATAAACTTTTTGTTTTCATGGCTTTTTTTGCCCCCCTTAATTGATTTTCGGGGGCTTTTTTTGTATTTCGGGGGCACTGAACTTTTATGATGAAAAAGGTTATTAAACATCCTTATCATTTAAAAAATACAACTCAATTAATGACCTCATTTTGTGGCTGCGGCTGTCCTGGTGGTGCAAAGCGCTGTATTTCTTTACAGTCTTCGTCCCGCCGACAAAAACATCCACGCAAACTGTTCCTTGCACACTACCAGCCAGGCAGATTTTTTACCAGCCAAACATTCTAAAACGAATTTGTGTCGCATATATATACAGGGAGCGAAATTAACTTTTTGACTCACCGGCCAGTGGCGGGTAGATGGGAAGAGTCTACCCGCCAAGCATATTTCTTACCTGCCAATATATATTTTATATATACAATTTTTTTTTAAATAAAATATATATTATATAATCATACTTGTAGTTGTATTATCTGCGAGACATCAAAATGCTTGCTATCTGCAAACAGCTCCACTGTCTGTTTTGGCTGTGTTGCTCCTCTTCTAGAAAAATTATCCTTTCAGGGTTGCCTATTGAAATACTGTACACTTTCCTACTGTACACTTTCCTGATTAATTGAAATGGGGGACCCTGATGTAAACAAGACGAAAGTCTTTCTCTGGTCTGCATCCCCTTAACAATTGTGTGTATTGAGCTGTACTGTATTGTACCCATTCTGCAATCTGTTAATAAAGTTTTCAATCAATCAATCAATCACACCTCCAGTACAGAAACATTGTTTGAGTTTGCGTGTCAGGTAGACCATTGATTGACAGTCGAGTCTGCCAATTACATCACATCGCTTGCACTCCGGTGCTGCAGCTGGACCCATTGCCCACCTCTGCTGTTGATAACGCTAGCCAAGTTATTATACACACAGATACACAGTGGGCCAGTGACTTTGGTGTAGGGGTGTAACAATGCATCGATCCTAAGGGGGAAATTCAACTGCATCGATTTGAAAATGTTAGAATAGATTATCGCAATTTTAATGTGTACACGTTATGTTATTGTCATGTCCGTTACAGCCAACACACCGACATACGCTACTGCATCAACGTTATGATTAACAAAGCAAGGCATTCGTTTTGTTGCATTAACGTTATATTACTATTGCTATCGATAAATCTAGGTGTTCTAAAATCTATTGCTGTTGGTAAAAGAGACTATAATAAGTTGGTGTCTCGGAAAACGAGAGCCCTGATCGCGGAGTTTCAGGAAGTAAACAAGAAAAATTAGAGCTTCCGATTGGTCATTTGCTTTATTTCCCATGAAACCAGTCACTTCACTCTACTGTGATTGGACCGTTGGCTTGAGTGCAATGTGGGACTTGTAGTTTTTTAACGATCTCGCAGCGGAGGAAAAAAAAGACGAGAGAGGCTATAATCTGTATTCGCACAGCGTGCGCGTAATTGATTTTTACCGTTCGCATACAAATATTTTTAGGGGCCTGCTTATGAACTACACGTCTACACGCCACACGGCGGGCAGCCCTCTAAGTGTCATGCGCCAAAGGTAAAAACAGACCGCCCCTGGCGGGCGGCGGGCTTTAGTTTCGGTCCCTGTATATATATAAAAAATGTCAGTACGTTTCAGGTAGATAAGGTATTACGTTCAAGTAGATAAAGAATACACACTTAAATAAGAGGCCAGAGTAACATTTTAAGCAAATTATTTTAATATATTGATTGATGATTGATTAATCAATACAAAGTCAATCTTAAGCTTAAATTGTAACCTAATGTAACCTTACCTAATCATCAGACTCCTCACTCTAGCCTCTTTGCAGGATTTAACAGAACATAATAAAATGTGAAGGTTTTGTAAACCTAACTTAAACCTCTTCAATCATGTCCTCATCAGAGTCCACAATTTCATTGATTTACTACCGATGACTGGTGTTATGTTAATGTGTGTGTGTTATACGACAGAGTGTACAGGCCACCGCACTCGGGCGAGAGAGATACACCTGTGTGATGTTGCTACGGAGTTAAGCTCAGAAAGGATACTCGCAACCATAGCAGAGGACTCACGTATTTGTACTGTGAAGTAACACGACAATGACAAACGTGTTGTTTCTGTTTTTCTTTTTGACATACTTGCGGCACACGGAACAAGTTAACAACTCACCACTGTCTACAGCCCCAGCATCATACTGTAGCTTAGCCAGTCTCTTGAAACTATCTTCAAACTTCCACTGCTCTGGAAACTTTCTTTTGTGGTCCCACTCATCCTTTTCGTCTGAGAAAGCCGCGGTGGGTTTTCTTTTTAGCAGCCGGCTTACTCCTTCCATATGGTTCCACATATTTATAACCCATTAACGTTATTAAGCTAACGTTAGCTAATCGGGCGTAACGTTACAGTGCAAGCAGTGTAAACAAGGAGAGATTGACGCGCGAGGAGAGATTGAGGGCTGCAAAAAGGGCGACTTTATTTTACATGACTATTTTGTTAAAATCTGTCCGCCATTGGCGCTTTGCAGGGTTCCTATTTTGTTCCCTGTATATATATAATTGGTAAACTGTCTGGGGCTTTTTCTGCCGCCCTTAACTGATTTTTGAGGGCATTTGGTAAATTTTTTAGGACATTTTGCCACAAGCCCCGGTTAATTTCGAACCCTGTGTAGGTCTCTGATGACCCTACTAACACATACATGTAGGTGTAGCACTTGTGTCACTAACAGTAACAGCTGTTCGCCACGGACCAGTTCTAGATTCGAATGAGGAGAGGAGTAATATACACAGTTAAAGGAATGGCAGGCCAGAGACAAGGTTATAACAATGACCGGTATTTTATTCTCGACAGCGCTAGCTAGACAATTACAATACATACAACGTAAAGTAGTGAAGTATCCATTTTTGGTTATTTTCTTAACCACTCCCTCTTTCAGGAAGGTTAATTCGATATCAAGTCCTAGGTTGATTGGATCAACACATTAGGTTCGGTTCAGACGTCTCTGAGGTTGTCACTAGCTAAAAGCTAGGTTTAAGTTTGGACATTAGATGTATCCCTTTTTCGTGAGTAACTCATTATCTTTCTTCTGCAATTGCAGATCAGTAAACTCTAACAGTTTATCATTCAGTAAACTCTATATCAGTTTATCATTTCAGTAGGTAAGTATTTAAACATATTAATTTAAACCTTTAAGTGTGCAGGGAATGCAAGTACCTTATTAGGTGAAATGACCCTTTAAACTCTTCCTTTGAAGGTGTAATACGAACAAAGTACCAACGGAAATATTCAAGGTTATAGGAATGCAAATACCTTATTAGGTGAAATTACCCTTTAAACCATCTTTCTTTACAGGAGAACCATCAGCGATTCAACTATAATCAATATGTTATCAGTGAGATTCAAGTATCTTACTGGGTGCATTGACCCTTTAACTCGTCCTCTTTATGGGAGAACATCAGTGGTTCAGGTATCTTATTGGGTGAATTTACCCTTTAACTCTCCCTCTTTACAGGAGAAATATCAGTGGTTCAAGTATCTTACTGGGTGCATTGACCCTTTAACTCATCCTCTTTACAGGAGAACATCAGTGGTTCAAGTATCTTATTGGGTGAATTTACCCTTTAACTCTCCCTCTTTACAGGAGAAATATCAGTGGTTCAAGTATCTTACTGGGTGCATTTACCCTTTAACTCTCCCTTCTTACAGGAGAAATATCAGTAGTTCAAGTATCTTACTGGGTGCATTTACCCTTTAACTCTCCCTTCTTACAGGAGAAATATCAGTAGTTCAAGTATCTTACTGCCTGGGTGCATTGACCCTTTAACTCTCCCTTCTTACAGGAGAAATATCAGTACCCATATATACAATGTGCATCAATCAAATACAAAATACAATATCAAAATACAAATGGTGAAACAGGGTCAAAAGCCCTTGGAAGTCCTTGTGCTCTCGTTCAATCAGTTCGTATCGTAGAAAAGGATATGATGGTTCTTGGAAGTTCTTGTGACTCAAGTTCAATTAGTTAGTTAATTCCTGATCCACTTCCTCACTGGGAATGAGGAAGGTAATTCACAATCCTACCAGGCTGTTGAGGCAACAGGGTGTTTAGGCAACAGGGGTAACAGATCAGGCTCCGGGTATACCCCTGATCTAGATCTGAGGTTCAGTGGGTTGGCTCGCCATCTTGTGTTGGTCCGGCACACTGCCTAGTCCCGCGTGGGCACACGTGATGAGTGGTGGTCGGTCGGGACTCCTGGGAACTCTTCCCGGGGGTGGAACGGGGTGCTAGAAAACCTGGCCTGCGTTATACAGGCATTCATAAAATAAAAGCTATTTACCATCTTTCATTGCTTTATTATCTTTTCATTGCTTTTAGAATGAATAATCAATCAGGCTACTTTTAGCTATGCTAAGCTAAAGTAGGCTACCTTATCACAGCACGTGGGAATGTCCATTTGTCTTATGCTAAGTTAGGCTAAAGTGCACTAGCATATGTGAACATTCCTCACATTCCATATTAAACTCTCAAAAGCAGTCAAAATGTATATAGACCATGTTCTTATCATACAGCATATCAATACAATTATAAGTACTTCTGAAATGGTCTCTCTCTAGTTTTCATTTAACCAATTTGGGCTTTAGCATTGAGCTAGCATGACTCAGTGATGAAGCTATTAGCTGATTAGCATTGAGCTAGCGATTCTGCACATTTGACAGTGAGACAGCACAATATTGATGAAACTCACCAAAACCGCTTCTGGAAGTGGTATGCTCTTTAATGATAGGTTATGTATATAACCTAGTTATATGAGTAGTGGCTGAGCGTCCCGCTCTTAAGCCTATCGAGATATACCTCATCTCATGTACCTATTGTACTTACACAACGAATAAAACGAATACACCCACACCTGCCGGGTCCCGCCCCTACGGAGGCGTAGCCTATAAGATAGTAGGCGTGGTCCCCAATACACCCTTCCTCGCCAAAATCTCGTTCCCAGTCAAAAGATCCCTCAAGGGGACTCAGGGCCGCTTAAGAGCGGGACGCTCAGCCAGTACTCATATAACTAGGTTATATACATAACCTATCGTTATATTATCATACTTGGCTTATCGCGTCCCGCTCTTAAGCCTATCGAGATATGGGGTAAGAGCGGACGCGAGGCCCGACAAATGTACCCCCTGAGGACCCGAAAGCCCACATCAAGGGGTTTGGGGAGTCCTGTCACCCCATCCTCCCTAACGAAGGGGGGGGGGCACAGTCAACTCCACCGGAGTGCGAACAAGGAGGAACTAGAACCCCTTGAACACACAGCACAGGCGGAACCACATGTGACTTAACACACTGTGGCCCATACCCATACACTCCTGTAGGGCTGGGCGATATAACGATAACGATAAA
Organism: Notolepis coatsorum; assembly: GCF_963971535.1. Classification (NCBI taxonomy): domain Eukaryota; kingdom Metazoa; phylum Chordata; class Actinopteri; order Aulopiformes; family Paralepididae; genus Notolepis; species Notolepis coatsorum. Next base: position 37,559,336 of record NC_140177.1, read on the forward strand.
TATCGCGATATATTTTAATAATCGATATCGAATATCGAAATTAAAAAAAAATCGATTTTTTTTTTTTTTTTTTTTACCTGCAACAGGGCAGTTTTAAAACCAGAGACAGTGGACAGACTTGTCTTTCTTGCCTGCAACTTAAAGTAATGGCTTTGCTTGTCCAAATGACAATACTGACCAAATTCAGATTTATTTTTCTCTTGTCCATTTATTTTGTTTGCTTTCTAATTTAAAATACATTTTGAAACCGTCTGTACACAGTAGGCTATGTGTGCTAGCAGAACTAGACTCCAGTCACGAGTCACAGTGCACATGTGCGGTGGTTTGTCCACCAAAAAAGCGCCAAAAGATCGAAAATAAACTAGCAGAGCCAGAACTGTTCAACTCCTCTGGAGCCACAGCCAGCAGAGAAGCCGGTTTACTTTAGCTTTTAAACCAGCTGCAGTGCAGCCTGAGAACTGGAGTGTGAGGGGATGTAACACTAAAGATGGCGGCAATGACAAAGAATTGCTGCAAAATAAACATACATCTGTTGTTAAATTTTTTTTATTTTTTTAATTTTTTTTATACTTATAACAATTCGATAATTATCGATATCGAGAAATAAAATAAAATTATCATATCGTTATCGCGATATGATTTTTTTCCATATCGCCCAGCCCTACACTCCTGCTACCCTACCAAGGACGGGAAGCAGGAAAGGCCACAGACCCCAGAACCGCCTGGGAGACAGAACCCCCGGTCATGTCCATGAGGTAAAACCTTACAAAGGGGCCCGGGGAGGACCATGAAGCTGCAGCACAGATGTCCTCCACCGAAGCCCCACCCAGGAGAGCGGCAGAGGCAGCCACCCCACGAGTGGAGTGCGCCCTGACGCCCCCAGGGGGATCCTGCCCAGCCAACGTGTAGCAGAGAGCAATGCCCTCGCACAACCAATGGGACAGGCGCTGTTTCGACAGTGCCTTACCCGCACGAGAACCACCGTGACAGACAAAAAGCTGGTCGGTAACCCTGAAGTCCTGAGTACGGCTGAGGTAAATTCCCAAAGCGCGGACCGGACATGACAGGTGAAGGCCCGCATCTAACTCACTAGTGTGAGGAGGCAGACGAAACGCCTGAACCACAATATCCCGGGAGCGGAAGGAACTCCGGATATTCTTAGGCATGAAAGCAGGATTAGTTCGCAGAGTGGCACCGCAATCGGCCCGAAAAGACAGGCACTCTGGACGTACCGAAAGAGCACAGAGCAGGGTTAGAAATTAAAATAATTTTTCAAGGGCTTTTTTTGCCCCCCTTAATTGATTTTTGGGGGCTTTTTTTGTATTTCGGGGGCACAACATTTTTATAATGAAAATTAACATAAAGATTATAAAACATTGTTTTTTTTTTGTATTTTATTTTTGTATTATTTTTTAAACAAACACATAAACACACATGACAACACACGATAAGATATACAAGCATTAATTGTCAGAGCACATCCAATGAGATCACATTTTAGTTAATTGTCTTATATAAGATATACCCCTAATACCTGTTATCTAAAAACCTACACACATATGCTCCAGCTCGAACCCCCCCCTCCCGGACCCCACCTTGGGAAGTACCTCCACTATCCCTCGCACCTAACCAGACACTACCATTATAAGCTAGCTTTTATTCTCTCCACCACTTCTAACCACATTGACATTTTGGATTCATTGAGACCCAGAATTCTTGCTGTAGATATTTCTTGATAAATCACATCGAGATATGTAAGAAACCAAACTTTCCGGCAAATTTTTTCCGGTTGAAACCAGCGTGATGCGATCAGCTTTTTAGCTACTGTGATACCCGATAAAACCAATCTCTTTAGCTGTGGATTCACTGCAAACTCAAAAACATCATTCAATAGTAATACCGAGGGGTGTACAGGTATATTCCAAGATACGAGTTTTGATAATTGTTGGGTCACATCTTTCCAGAATGCCTTAACTGGTGGGCAGTCCCAATACATGTGCATAAATGTCCCTTCGTCCCCATTTGTACATTGGGAGCATTTGGAGTCTTGTTTAAGCCCCATTCTGCACAGTCTTATAGGAGTCAAATATGTCCTGTGAATATAGTTAAGATTGATTTGTTGATGATCCGGGTTCCTTGATGTAAGTCGGACATTTGCCCAGGCTCCTTGCCAATCAAAGTCATTTTCCAGGTCTGGTATATCCCTCCTCCAGACAGAGTCTAGTTGGAGGGTTTCATACGAGGACGTTAGTAATTGATGATAAAAATCTGAAACAAAACCTCTCTTTCGTAGAAGAATTTGTGGTATCTGTGGTGTTCAATTGGTATGTCTAATGGAACACCGTGAGACTTCAAACATAGCTGTAACTGTATGTAAAAAAGCCATGTGGACTTGGTGAGATTACATTTTTTGCGTATTTCTTTATCACTACAAAAACCCTGTTTGTTAAAAACATCCCCTAATGAGTGTATGCCTTGCTCTTCCCATATAGGGAATCTTATAGGTAGTTTTTTAATTAAGAGTGCATTGTTATTGAATAAGGGAGTATGATTGTGCCATTTGTGTGGGTTAGGATTTTTTTTTTGTGATTCACGCCATATCCGGATCGCATGAGTAATTATGGGACCAAATTTCCGTTCACAGTGCTTGATTGGTAGTTTAGTGTGTGCTATGTCCTTCAGTCTATGTGGGGCTACTATGTTTTCTTCTAATTTTCTCCAGGATACTAATGCTTGGGGGTCAAACCATGTTGTCAATGGTCTTAATGTGTACGCCTTAAAATATTGGAAAAAATCTGGAAATGCCAAGCCACCATCTGCTTTATTTCTCTGTGCGGTGGATCTTTTTATACGTGGTGGTTTGTTATTCCAAATAAATTTGTATGTGGAGGAGTGTAATCTTTTCCAGTAACCCTCTGGAGGGGGTAACGGTAGCATTGAACTGAAGAAGTTGATTCTAGGTAGTACATCCATCTTAACTATTGATATCCGTGCTTGTACTGTGTTTTTAAGTTTTGCCCATCTATCAAGGTCGGCTTTGATTTTGTTTTGGATTTTTGTGTAATTGTGCTTCACCGTTTGTCTTATGGTGGGGAATATTTCCACTCCCAAGCATCTAAAATGTTTTACCATCGGTATCTCTCCTGGGAGGGTTATATCTTTTTTTGCAGGGGTGTTAAGTGGAAGGAAAGCCGACTTCGGCCAATTTATCTTAAATCCCGATAAATCACCAAAGTTCTCAATCAACTTGAGCAGATGAGGCAATGTGGTGTTGGGGTTTTGCATGAACAATATTACGTCGTCCGCATATAAACAAATTTTGTGTTGTGTGCCCTTGATTACGATTGGTTCTATGGATTGGGATTGTCTTATATATTGTGCTAAAGGCTCTTATGATAAATTGAATAGTCCGGGACTAAGAGGGCAACCCTGTCTGGCAGAGCGTGATACCGGAAAGATTTTCGAGATGATTGTGCCTGTTGTAATCATGGCCGATGGGTCTTTGTATAATACTTTAATCATATCAATGAATCCTTTTCCTAACCCCATCCTTTCTAATACTGCCCATAGATACGACCATTCCAGCCTGTCAAAGGCTTTCATAGCATCCAGGGACAGCATCGCCTTAGGTATGGTGTCATCCTTGTCGGCATATAGTACGTGCAGTATTCGTCTTATGTTATCAGTGATCAGGCGGCCTCTTATGAAGCCAGTTTGGTCCGGGTGAACTAAAGACGTCATATGCTTTTGTAATCTGATGGCTAATACCTTAGAGTACAGTTTGATATCGGTTCCGAGGAGGCTTAAAGGTCTATAACTACCGCACTCGTTGGGGTCTTTGTCTTTTTTAAGGAGGACTGTTATGAGTGCAATATTGTCATTCTTATGGAAGTTCCCCTCCTTGACTGAGTATAAGATCATATTTAGTAATAAGGGTCCAATTATGTCCCAACAAGAAAGGTACATTTCTGATGGGATACCGTCTCTTCCAGGAGCCTTACCACTTTTCATTGCGGTTATGGCCTTCTTGAGTTCCTCTAGTGTGATCGGTGTTTCTAACTGTTTAGCGTCATCCTCTGAAAGTTTAGGGAGAATAATTTGATTGAGATATGTGTCAATTTTGTTTTGATCGAAGGTCGTTTCTGATTTATATAAGTCAGAGTAGAATTCTTTGAATGTATCGTTTATTTTTACAGGGTCTGTTACAAGTACTTGTTGTGCTCTAATGGTAGTTATATCTGCACATTTTGCATTAATTCTTAATCGCATGGCTAATAGGTGACTAGGTTTAGAACCATGGGAGTACTGCTGTTGTCTTGTGCTGCGTATTTGTATTTCCGATTGTTGTCTGTATATGGCATTGATCTATTTTTAGTACGTTAACTTGATTCTCTAGTCGAGTTGAGTTGTTGTATTTTAGAGAATTAAATAACGTTGAGTAAAGCGTTTCCAGCTCAGCCAGTTTTGTGCATTGATTCTTGCGCATTTTGGAGGAAAAGCTATCCGTGAAATCTTTGATCATTCCCTTTACCGACATCCATAATATTCTGGGGTCTTGCACCGAGTTTGCATTCTCCCGTTGGAATACTATAAGAGCTTCTTTGAGTTGTGTAATGAATTCCTTGTTATTAAGCAGCATCGAGTTAAATCGCCATCTTGGGGCTCGGGAGGATAGTATACCAAATGTACCTTAAGGAGTAAATAACAGTGATCTGATAGTGCGTTGGGTATCATTTCCACTTCATAATTATCAAATAGTCTCTGTGATGCAAAGACATAATCTATTCTGGATAATGTATTATGTCTCGCAGATCGACAAGAGTACTTTCGGGTCGTGGGATTAAGTAATCGCCATAAGTCATTTACACCTGTAATCTTCGACCAATCCTTTAATGCCTTAGATGAATTCTTTTGTTAGCTGGAAAAAGCGAGGTAAGATTTGTCCATCCTTGGGTTCCAGATGGCATTAAAATCCGCACCTATTATAAATGAGTAATCGGGAATGTCTAACATTGCATTGGTTAGTGTAGTGAAGAAATCCTCTTCGTACAAATTTGGGGCGTATACCGCTACCAACGCTATTTTCCTGTTCTTATGTACAATCTTAGCTATAGTTATCCGACCTTCTACATCAGACCATACTCCCTTTAGTACAATATTCAACTTACGTTTAACGACTATGGCTACACCCCGAGTTCTCGTACCAATAGAAGAGTGACTAATATTATGATATGTGTTGTCCGCTAATTTATCTATGTCTTTCTCTAGAATGTGCGTTTCGCTTAGCAGAGCAATGTCCACATGTTCTTTTTTCATCAGTGTAAGCACGCTTTTGCGTTTGAGTTGGTTATTTATTCCCCCGGTGTTCCATATCATTATATTCAAACTAGCCATAATCTATACATGTTGTAGTGTAATTTTTGGTAATGCTTCTGGAGTGCGAGGCAATAATAGATATACATCCCACTAGTGAGGACCCGTTGAGAGCCGAGCTTAAAAACATACATATATACAAATAAAAAAACCCTTCCCTTCCCTCCCACCGAGAGTCGTACAGGATTGTGTTCCATGAACACAACTTTGCGTATGACTCCCTCCCTTGCACCACCGGATATCCCAGAATGATCCAATTATCCTTAACATTCCTATGCATACCATAGGATCTAACACTCTAAATTCTACCATAAGTAGAATGTCGACTGTGGCTTGGCCACTTTCCCGTTAAATACAAATTTAAATAAGATAAAACTAAAAATAAAGACCAAAAATAAGCTTCAATTATCATGCCCTAATCACTTACATTTTATATGAACTTGTGTAATTTATAGTAACCCATGAATAATATGGAGGTATTGAACTGAAGAGAGAGCCTCAATAAATCAGAGAAAACGGATGAAAAAAACAAGTAAAAGGAAGAGAACATTAACTTAGATCTTAAAAGAGCTTTGCTATGCTTAAACATCTAAAGTATAAATTGGAGAAGTAGTGGAAATATTTCCAATTAATAAAAAGCAGTTATTATAAAACATTGTTGACACTTTTTTTTACAGTCTTCGTCCCTATGTTTGATAACGTAATGTTAATGTCTCCATATATAGGGCTCTACGCTAACCTTTTTCCCAAGGAGCACATGTGCTCCTAAATAAAATGTTAATAAATAAAATCTAAATACAAATTTAGGAGCACACAGAAATTTAGGAGCACAGTGACAATTGTTCAAGTAACACACACACACACAGTGGTGCAGTCGTAATATGGGAACTGGTTACAAGCCACGTGCACGCGCGCTCCCGCGCACGCGCATACATGTTGCGCACAGAACAGATGATTATTATGCATAACAATGGAGATCAAGCAGCCCCCCACCTTCTCGTAGGTTCCTATTATTATGCAAAGTCTAGGTGAGAAGTGCCGGCCGCCGGCTGGGTAGCTTTCTACAACGGCCGGGTACTTATCATTGCGCGCACTTCTGCCCTGAGTGACCTACTAATAACACGCTGTGTAACCGCGTGTGTGCACGACTGCACCCCTGCACACACACACACACACACACACACACACACACACACACACACACACACACACACACACACACACACACACACACACACACACACACACACACACACACACACACACACACACACACACACACACACACACACACACACGTTGTGTGACATCATGGCTTGGTTTCATGTTTTGAGGTACCGTCAATTATCTGTAAATAATACATACATACTCTATCTAAATAGATTAAATATTATTGTCCCTGAGGGCAAGTTGTGTTGTTGTCTTGATATATCTACAAATAGCAGACGAATAACCGTTTTCCTCTGGATCAATGAATGTCTAATATTGAATAATATTATTAGCTATTTTATTTTTAACATCCCTAATTCCAACAGTCAAGAGGCTTGTTTCAAATTGATACATGAAAAACCCCACACACGCAACATTTGTGAGTATAGGCTCTGGCCAGATCGATCAATGAAATACGTTGCGCGCTCAGCGCTGTGGAATGAAGGAAATGCGCATCGGGATCGGATTTGGATGTTATTATTTGGAGTTGTGTTACAAATTGAACGGTCTTTCCCCGCCGAACACAAGTTACTTAACGTTACACAGGTCGCGCTATGCAGATGCTTAGCTTGCTCATTATATGATATTCTGTATCCGAAAAAAACTAAAACAAAAGGCTGGCTGCCACAAAACAGTCACATCTAGAGACCTCAAAACCTACTCTAGCGAGGCCTTCAACCTTGAACTGGAGAGTCTGGACTGGTCAGATGAACTCAATGGTACACTGGTTGACGAAACATGGCTTGGTTTCAAAACCAAATTCTCAGCAATACTAAACGACATGGCCCCCCCTAAGAACCACCAGGGTAAAAAATCGCGCTGAGCCGTGGATGCACTCTGAAATACTGGCCGCTATGAAAACCAGAGACAAAAAATGCTCTGAGTTTCGTAAAAGTCAGTCAAAGCTTACTAAAAGCACGAGCAGTGAACTCCAAGCCCACGTGACTAAAACTAGAAAGAAACAGACTAAGAAACGACGTAAACTCCATGATCAAAACTGCAAAAAAGAATTTCATCAATGACAAAACTGAGGAAAACAAAAACAAACCACGTGAACTTTGGAAATTACTCAATAATCAACTAGGATGCAGTAAAAAACTTAAAACCAGATTCTCAAACATAAACATAAAAACGGACAACACGCTCATCACAGACAAGCTGGATGTAGCCAATTACTTAAACATTTTCTTCACAAACATAGCCACAACACTGGTAAACAAACTACCCTCCCACTCAGGGCTTTATGGGGTAGAACACATAGTAGCTTACTACAAAAACCTAGGGGTCCGCAAGGACGACTTCAAGCTGGAAATGGTAACAACAGATGAGGTACTCAATAAACTGAGCGCCCTCCAACCTAACAAGGCCACTGGCCATGACAACATCCCCTCCAAATTCCTCAGAGACTCAGCAGCCGCCATCACACCAATCATCACACACATAATAAACCTCTCCATAAAACAGGGACACGTCCCCAAGGACTTCAAAATTGCGAGGGTGACCCCTCTGCACAAAAAGGGCAGCAAATTAGACCCAGGCAACTACCGCCCTGTTTCTATTCTCACCTCCATCTCGAAAGTCATGGAAAAAATAGTCTACGAACAGGTCGAAAAGTACCTAGCGGAAAAAAATCTAATCTACGAATTCCAATCTGGCTTCAGAACATCCCACTCCACTGACACATGCCTTCTCTATTTGAATGACCACATCAAACAAGAGGTGGACGCAGGCAAATACTGCGGCATGGTCATGCTGGACCTACAAAAGGCCTTTGACACGGTCAATCACTCCATTCTGATTGACAAGCTAAAAGCAATTGGTTTTGATAGTCTATCAGTGAGCTGGATGCAATCCTACCTTGAGGGGAGGGAACAGATGGTGGAGGTAAACGGTACCCTATCCCCCCCCCTCACAGTGAGCTGTGGTGTTCCACAAGGAAGCATACTAGGACCGCTACTGTTCCTAATTTATGCAAATGACATGTCGTCAGCTTGTGACTGCAACTTGTTCCTGTTTGCGGACGACTCAGCCCTGCTGGTCTCTGACAAGAACAAGTTACAGGTTGAAAAAACCCTCAGCTCGGAACTAGGCAGAATCTGCATATGGCTCGCTGATAACAAACTATCATTACACATGGGCAAAACAGAGTCCATTCTCTTCGGTTCAAATAACAAACTCAGCAAGACCGACGGCTTCTCAGTTACAGTGGGTGACAATATTGTCACAAGGAAAGATGAAATTACCTACCTGGGTTCCATCCTAGAGGCTAATCTCTCCTGTGACAAAATGGCATCCAATGTAATAAAAAAAGTCAACCAACGAACTCGATTCTTGTACCGGATCTCCTCTCTGGTAAACAAGAACACCCTGAAGACTCTGGCAGGAGCACTCATTCAGGGGTACTACGACTATGCTTGCACCTCATGGTACCAAAGCACCTCAAAGGCGCTAAAAACAAAATTACAAACATCTCAAAACAAACTGGTCAGACTACTGCTTGACCTTACTCCTAGAACCCACCTCACCCCTGCCCACTTTGACAACCTAGGATGGCTTAGAGTAGACGACAGAGTACAACAACTTGCAATGGGCCTGGTCTACAAGATACACTACACGACCAAGGTACCCATGTACATGTCAAAATACTTCCCAAAGGTCAGTGAATACCACGATCACAACACCAGAGGGAGCTCCACAAATCATGTTAAACCCAGATTCGGCTCAAATAAGGGACTAAACACGTTTCGCAATTATGCCACATCAATGTGGAACGCCCTACCCAAAGCTGTAAAGGAATGTGGATCACTACCCACTTTCAAAACCTCTCTCAAGGGACACCTACGGGAGACTGCAATTCAACACTGGCCCCTGTAAATATCCTAACCCAACCCCCTCCAATGTACAGTCATTTACCTAGTATGGTTTTGTCAATAGTTCAATGTACAATTGTGTTTGTTTGTACAGTGTCTCCTCCCCCCCCCCCCCTCAATGTACAGTGTTACTTGTTTATACAGTGTGCCCCCCGCCCCCCCCCCCCCCAACCACCTCCAATGTAAATTACCCAGTATGGTTGTCAATATCCCAATGTACCCAACCCCCCCCACCCAACCTCCTCCAATGTACAGTTTCTACGTCAAATGTATATACTCCCTTTTCTTGACTCCTTCTGTATCACAAACAGTACTGTATTTGCAAATCTGGTATGTCATAAATGTATAGATGTAGCAGTACTGACTATCTGTATGTCATGTATGTCATATATGTCTATATGAATTGAAAATGGGGGACCCTGATGGAAACAAGACAAACGTCTTTCTCAGGTCTGCATCCCCTTAACAATTGTATGTATTGAGCCGTACTGTATTGTACCCATTCTGCAATCTGTTAAATAAAGTTTTCATTCATTCATTCATTCATTGCTAACGTTAAGATAGCAGTGTAATGCTTGATGAAAGCAGAGCGCTCTGTCTGTGTTCGCATCCTCTCAAGTGCCTGTAACACGCAGCGGGCCCCGCCTCCCTCCCTCCTTGGAACAAACATTCCACCCAAAAACTGAATTTCAGTCCAGTTTCAATCTGAACTATTAACAGCGGAGCTGTTTTGTAATATTCACACACACAGCAAGTAAATGATTTTTCCGGTTCGCACACACACATATTATTAGGGGCAAATACGAGGGAAATGCTCGCACTGTAGAGCATATATATAATTATATATATAATTAGTAAACTGTCTGGGGCTTTTCTTGCCCCCCTTAACTGATTTTCGAGGGCATTTGGTAAATTTTTCGAGGGGATTTTGCCCCAAGCCCCCGTTAATTTCGAACCCTGGCACAGAGCTCACCCACGAGTTTAGTGGAGGTGACAGCCAGCAGGAACGCGGTCTTGAAGGACAGCTGTCCCAACGGCGCCTGCTCGAGCGGCTCAAATGGGGCCAAGGACCAATTGAAGATCCCAAGTCGGAGCCAAAGAGCATTGCACCAGCTTAACGCGTCGAGCGCCAAGCAGGAAACGCTTCACAAGAGGGTGGCTGAACAAGACAGTCCCCTCAAACCCCTCATGATAGGAGGATATAGCTGCCGCATATACCCTCACCGTCGAAGCCGACAGTCTATCAAGGAGAGACTGGAGATAACTCAGGACAGCATCCAGGGGGCAGGAGACTGGGTCCCGGCCCCCCGCCTTACACCACTCTTGGAACATACGCCATCTGCCCGCGTAAAGCGCGACAGTGGAGGGAGCATGTGCATTCCGGATGGTATCAACCACAGAAGGGTCCATCCTCTCCAAACTCACCCTCCCACCAGCCACACCAGCAGGCGTTGGCTCAACACCGGGTACTGGAACAGAGACCCGTTGTGCTGTGAGAGGGCCGTCGCCGACCAAGGAATAACCCAAGGAGGAGCGACCAGAAGCTGGATCAAGACCGGGAACCACACTGCCGTGCCGGCGCGACCAGGATCACCGTCCTGCGCTCCCTCCGTATCCGCTCCAACAGCTGACCCAACAGATGTACAGGAGGAAAGGCGTACAGAAGACCGGGCGGCCATGGAAAGATCGAGAAGGCATCCACCCCCAAGGGGGGATGATCCGCTCGACTGACCGAGAACCACAAGGGGCACTTGTGAGAGTGTCGGCACGCAAACAGATCTACCGAGGCCTCCCCGAACCGATCCCAGATCTGTCTGACTATGTCGGGGCGGAGTTCCCACTCGTCGTGACGAGGACCGCCCCGAGACATCATATCCTCGCCCATATTCTCTGCACCAGGAATGTGGAGCGCCCTCAGACTGCGCAGCCTGTGAGATACCCATAGCCAAAGTTCGACCGCCGCCCAGTGCAGGTGGATGGAACGAGTCCCACCCTGCCTTTTGATATACGCCGCTGCCGTCACACTGTCTGTCCTGACCAAAACGTGCTCGCCTACCACCAGGTGGCCGAACCGTTTGAGGACCAGAAGGACCGCCTTCAATTCCAACACATTGATGTGCGGGGTAGATGGACCGGCATGGACCGCCGGCCAGCTGCCCCCCACTGCGTGGGTCCGACACGTCCCTCCCCAACCCGTGAGAGAGGCGTCGGTGAAGACCGCGACGTGTGAGCGCCTGCTGCCCATGGGGACCCCAATGGTGAGGATACCCAGCCTCTTCCAATGGGCGAGATCTCCCCATATCGACAAAGGAACCGTCAACCGTTTCCATTTGTCCCTCACCGGATCTATTCTCATAGAGAAAAACCACCTCTGTATCCTCCTCATGAAGAGAAGGCCAAGAGGAACCACCGTGTGAGCAGATGCCATCATACCGAGCAGACGCATCACTTGCAGCGCCGTGACCGTCCCTCCCAGACGGAAACCCCGAGCCCGCGACTGATAGACACCCGGCGCTGCTCCGAGAGGGTTACAATCATGGGCCTCGACCTCAGCGTCAAGCCCAAGTACTCCACCTGTTGACTGGGAAGAGGCGTACTCTTCTTCCAGTTCACAGCAAAACCCAGCCTGGTGAGGAATTCCACCACCAGCCTGGTATGAGACCTGGCAACCTCCTCCGAACGACTGAGGAGTAGAATGTCGTCGAGATAGAATAGAACTCGTATCCCCCGACGACGTAGAGGCTCCAGTGCAGTCGCCACGCGGACAGATCCAGTATAGGTCTGACCCCCCCTGTTTTCTTGGGCACCAGAAAATAACGGGAGTAGACGCCTGACATCGCGTCCTCTCTCGGAACCACGACGACGGCCTGCTTCGCCAACAGAGATTGGATCTCGTCGGCCAGGGCGGTCACTGCTTCTGACCCTGACAATAGGGTGGCTGCTACCACCCAAATCACGCTCGCCTCTGCATCGCAGACCACTGCCGCTCTCACGGGAGTGGGAGGCATCAGCGCGATACCCCACCTGGCGAAGGCGAGGCCAGGGTAACCCTTGCTGTGCATTCAACAGAAGAGGCCTCGAGTCCCCCTGCTGACCACTGTAGCTAGTGGCAGCCGTAACACCAGGCTCACCCATCACACAACGTGCGGTGCAGGAGCCACGCGACAGCACAACATTCTCATGGACAGACCCAGGCTCAGCCATCAACTGGGTGTCAGCCCCTGTTCCCATGAGAAGTGAAGAATGGGGCCGCATGCGCTTCAAAGAAGGTTCGCGGCCCGCAGCCAAAGGAGAACGATCAGAGTCCCGCTTACGTGGGTAACAGAGAGAGGATTGAACGGGGAGCGGGCTGCTCGCGGCAAAGTGACGACGGCTTGTTTTATCCAAACCGAATTCACCCAAAATGGCTGAGCCCTCGGCCGCCAAGGCTGTCGGCCTTGTGGAACCCCGTTGACTCTCCGCCCAGGGCACCACTGGCGGGGGAAACATAGCCGCCTGTCAAACGTTGACGAGACCGTGCTCCCACCTCTGGCTGCACAGCATGAGGCGATGTAGAACCCAGATCAACAACCGCCTGCGCCTCCACAGAATAACCAAAAAGCCTTTCCGTGGAAAAAGGAGTCGTGAGGAGAGAAAACCTATCCTCTTCCCCAAGAGGAGAGTGCTCCAACCAAACATGCCGAACAACAACCGTTGACAGCATCCTAATCCTCCCCGCAGTTATAGCTTGCGACTGAGTCAAGATCTCTATAACACCACAAACATGCAACATGTTTATAATGTCAGCTGGACCCATAGCCCTACTACCCGACGCCAATGTGGATAGGAAACTAGCCAGCTGAGCCATAACACTGGCCGCCGCTACAAACCATCCTGCAGCAGTATACCACTCATCCGTCCATACTGCCACCCTCCGAGCCGATGCGGTCTCAAGCATCGGCCGGGTGGGACATCGTTCATCCCCGCCGGGGCACAGGATCAAAGCTACCTGGCTATGTAGCCACGGTACACCCGGCCTGCACCCAGTTGTTAGCCCGTTTACCCGTAAAAAAGGTAAATAGGACTCAGCGAAACCCCCCACATTAGCAACCGACTGACCTTCATCAATGAAGCGGGTAAGAGGAGGGAAAAGCGGAATTGTCCCGCGGCGGGGATCATTAGAACAACGACCCATTTCAGCGTCAACATTAGCATTAGCAGTAGTAGCATTAGCGTTAGCAGCGTGCTCCAGGATTGCCAGGAAAACGTCCACTGCAGTGGAACGTTCACCAAGCCACCCCGGCCCTGGCACCGAAACATACTCCACAGCATTACCAATACCAACATTGATGCCTAATGACACAGGGCTCACCGTTGTACAAGCCGGCCCGATAGCCAAACCATGTACGCTGCCCCTTGATCTGCTGTCGTCAGATGAGGAAACATTAACATAGGCCCGTCGTGTCGCTGAAACATGCCTCGAAGATGCCAGGGGTAAGCAAACCTCCGGTAAGCTTTCAACATTACGTAATTTCTCTAATCTTTTCATAACACTAGTTACATAAGGTGCATTGCATCCGCTATGCTGGGAACGAAAATAGAGGAAGGGTGTATTGGGGACCACGCCTACTATCTTATAGGCTACGCCTCCGTAGGGGCGGGACCCGGCAGGTGTGGGTGTATTAGTTTTATTCGTTGTGTAAGTACAATAGGTACATGAGATGAGGTATATCTCGATAGGCTTAAGAGCGGGACGCGATAAGCCAAGTACGATAATATAACTGCAACAACCTCTTTGGTTTTGTAACTGGGGGAATCTTTTATGACTGTTTGATAACTATTTCGTGGCGCTAGTTCATCTCGGTATCCAGCAGCATTCAGCAGCTGCGTCATTCTCCGCCAGTTTCTAATCTCATCTGCCGTATAGCAAGGCTCACCTGCCGTAAGGCAAGGCGTGAACTGTTGTGACACCTAACTCGCGTCATGAGGTAACTTAAAGGGGCAATGAGGCAATTCAAAGGATTTGGTCAAAACATTGCTAACCTCATATGAATATACATATAACCCAATAACATTAACTATTTATGTTCTTACACAATAGCATTAACTATTTATGTTCTTATTCAATGGCATTAACTATTTATGTTCCTATAACTAAATAGTTATGAATCTGAAACCTGGATTACATCGGTAGGTCTCTGGTGAGCCTACTAACACATACATGTAGGTCTCTGACAGTGTTGGGCAAGTTACTTTTAAAAAGTAACTAGTTACAGTTACTAGTTACTTCTTCCAAAAAGTAACTACATTACTTACTCAGTTACAAATGATAAAAGTAACTAGTTACTTCAGAAAGTAACTATTGCGTTACTTTCAAGATTTTTTTTTACATAAACAACATACACAAATCTAAACTATTTTAATGTTGCTGTGGGACAAAGTGAGACTAGCCTCCAATCAAATACCATGTATGTAGATATTATAATTACTATGTTTATATAGTGGATCATACAAACACAATAGATGTTTTGGAACTTTTGATATGTATTGCCCCTCAACAGGCCACAACTGGGCAACATTAAATTATGCTTGTTAAGCACTATACCAAAAATAAATAACAAATATATACTGATTGATTGAAATTTTTTATTAACAGATTGCAGAATGGGTACAGTACAGTACAGCTCAATACACACAATTGTTAAGGGGATGCAGACCAGAGAAAGACTTTCGTCTTGTTTACATCAGGGTCCCCCATTTTCAATTCATGACATTTATGACATACATGACACAGATATAAGAATCTAATCTAATCATCTAAACTAATCTAATCATGACATTTAAGACATGCATGACATACAGATATATATCTCTGAGCACCAGACTGTGCTATTAAACCAGGAAGTGCAGCACTGTTGATAAGGCTGTCAGCAGTAGCCTCCAATACTGTATAGTGCCCTGCGCTGCAACACAACAAGAGTGAACAAAAAACGCACATGGACCCGCGGTCTCACGCTGACTGAGTCGATCGTGTTGTTCGTTGGATTTTTTTGGATTATTTGGGCTCAAAACGTACACTACACGGACCGCGGTCTCACGCTGACTGATCGCTTGTGTTGTCGCGCTGTGTGTCAGACTCTGGAAGCTTTAGACACCCGCCCACCTCTACCTCTGATTGGCTTACCATGACATTTTACTCAACCTCAGCCAATCTTTCTGATCATTCTTCATTCATAGTAACACGCCGCATTTTTTTGCAGTAACGGTAACACCGTTATTAAGATTGGAACTCAAGGGGAGCTCCAGTAGCTCACCACGTACCTCGAGCGCTATTTCGGCGCCGGGGACAACCGCGCTCGTCACGGATCTGGGGTTTAGCGAGTTCGAATCCCGGACTGCAGCCGTGCCTTTCCCAGAGTGTCTTCCACCCCATCTGAACCCTTTCAGCCTGTTTCTGTCGGTCATCCTTGACCAGAATAAATGCGATAAACGTATAAAAGAGCCAGGGGAATGGCCAAAGTTTAAAAAAAGAAAGATTGGAACTCATTACTGAAAAAACTAACACCGTTAGTAACGCCGTTACTTATAATGCCGTTACTCCCATCACTGGTCTCTTACGAGCCTACTAACACATACATGTAGGTCTCTGGTGAGCCTACTAACATACATGTAGGTCTCTGATGAGCCTACTAACATACATACATGTAGGCCTCTGATGAGCCTACTAACATACATGTAGGTCTCTGATGAGCCTACTAACATACATATATGTAGGTCTCTGATGAGCCTACTAACATACATACATGTAGGCCTCTGATGAGCCTACTAACATACATGTAGGTCTCTGATGAGCCTACTAACATACATACATGTAGGTCTCTGATGAGCCTACTAACATACATACATGTAGGTCTCTGATGAGGCTACTAACATCCATACATGTAGGTCTCTGATGAGCCTACTAACATACAGTATAATGTAGGTCTCTGATGAGCCTACTAACATACATACATGTAGGTCTCTGATGAGCCTACTAACATACATACATGTAGGTCTCTGATGAGCCTACTAACATACAGTATAATGTAGGTCTCTGATGAGCCTACTAACATACATACATGTAGGTCTCTGATGAGCCTACTAACACACAAACGGTGAAATCAGACCCAGTCACATCTTTCTGGCCTGACTCATACAACTTGTGATTCAACCATTCAGATTAGTCTCTCTGTCATACGTCAATCAGGGATCATAGACGTCCCTCGACATGCATGTGCATGTGAAAAGCGTGTGTACAAAATGTGTTTTCCACCAAACGGTTATCTAAAGTACGTTGTTAAAGTGAAGCATGCTGGATATTCCCTCGTATCTGTTTTGTTTGTGTGTATTTTGTGTGTGTGTGTTTCGTCTGTGTGTGTGTTTTGTGTGTGTGTGTGATAAAAAAGGAACCGCAGGTCTTTGTGCTGCTTGTCTGATATTCTGACATGCAAATGAGGACAGATATGTACAGAGAGGTATAGAGGCTGCTATAATGAGAACATAACTGAAACAGAGTGGTATAGAGGCTGCTAGAATGAGAACAGGACTGAAACAGAGAGGTATAGAGGCTGCTAGAATGAGAACAGGACTGAAACAGAGAGGTATAGAGGCTGATAGAGAACAGGACTTAAACAGAGATATAGAATCAAGAAAAAAATCACTCAACCTATATGGCTCTCCTCCAACTTGCTGACAAAATATAATTAAGCATTAAATGATAATACATTTGCAATTGGGATTTTTCTAGATTTATCTAAAGCCTTTGATACAGTGTATCATAGTATCCTAATATCCAAACTTACTCATTATGGTTTTCAGGATGTTGTAATACATTGGCTTAGAGATTATCTCAGCAACCGGCAGCAATATGTGTGTATTGAGGGTATGAACTCCAATAGAACTGGGGTATCTTGTGGTGTACCACAAGGTTCAAACCTTGGGCCTCTTTTGTTTTTGATAGTGTTCTGTTAATGATAGTGAAATTAAAGAGGTGTCACATGCAAAATTCTTAGGTGTCATTGTTGATGAAGGCCTTACATGGAAAAATCATATTGAGCTAGTTTGCAAAAAAGTTATGAAATCATATGGCATTATTAGAAGGATTTCTTCTCTTGTGAATTGCTCCTGTCTTTTGACACTTTATTATAGTTTGATATACCCATATTTATCATATTGTAATATTAGGGCCAGTACTTTCCCTACTTCTCTTCATAAACTTTTTATTGCAAAATAAATTCATAAGGCTTGCCACTACTTCTAATCACCTTGAACCATCTGCTCCTCTTTTTAGGCAACTTAAAATACTACCAATCTTTGATATGAATGTATATGTATTTTTATGTTTAACTGCACTTTTAATTTAGATTTATTTCCTATTGTTTTCCATAATATTTTCATGTCAAACTCTAGTATTCATTCATATCGAACAAGGCAATCAAATAATATTCATCGTCATTTCTTCCACACAACATTAGGTCAGTTCAGTATAAGATTTAGAGGTCATAAAAAATTGCTCATCTATTTCATCACTCAAATCCATACATTGTTAAATGCATAGCTTCACTCTCATAAAACCATTAATCTCACTTTGTTTAACAGTTTCATGTTAATTAGTTTTGACAAATTAAATTATTTGTTAAATTATTAATCTGGTTGTTTTTGTTATTATTAGTATTACTTTGATTATTATTGTTATTATTATTATCTTATTATAATGAAAATAGTTTTTATGAACTTATTTCACTTTTTTAATTGATTTACTGATTTAATTCATGAGTTCAGGCCCCGTATAGGCCCATCTGGGTCTCTTGCCTCTTCTCAGCACCTTTATATAAACTTTCTGTCATGGTCAATGTTTTGATTTTTACTGTTTTGCTGAAATGGTGCGAAATAAAGAAAGAAGCTGATAGAGAACAGGACTGACACAGAGAGGTATAGAGGCTGATAGCGAACAGGACTGAAACAGAGAGTTATAGAGGCTGCTAGAATGAGAACATGACTGAAACAGAGGTATGGAGGCTGCTAGAATGAGAACATGACTGAAACAGAGAGGTATAGAGGCTGCTAGAATGAGAACAGGACTGAAACAGAGAGGTATGGAGGCTGCTAGAATGAGAACATGACTGAAACAGAGAGGTATACTATAGAGGCTGCTAGAATGAGAACAGGACTGAAACAGAGAGGTACTGTATAGAGGCTGCTAGAATGAGAACATGACTGAAACAGAGAGGTATGGAGGCTGATAGAGAACAGGACTGAAACAGAGAGTTATAGAGGCTGCTAGAATGAGAACAGGACTGACACATATAGGTATTGATGCTGCTAGAATGAGAATATGACTGAAACAGCGAGGTATAGAGGCTGCTAGAATGCGAACAGGACTTAAACAGAGGGGTATGGAGGCATCATGCTTGAATGAATAATAATACTGTATGAGTGGTATTGTCAGCAAATAACTTCAAAGGCATGTTTTGGGACCTCTGAGACCTTTATTAAATTAAAACAGAGTATAATAGGTGACCTTTAAATGAATCAGTGCTGGTAGTTCTTTGATCAGTGTGCACTCTGGGCCATATTCTGAATGACAGCACAGTGTTTTGTGTTCACAGACACTAGGGCTGCGGTGTGATCTTGTACGTGTGTCATTGTAACGTGTTTAGGACTTTGTGTGTGTGTGTGTTGTGTGTGTGTGTGTGTGTTTTGTCTGAGTATGTCTTGTCTGTGGGTTGTGTGTGTGTGTTTTGTCTTGAGTGTGTGTCTTGTCTGTGTGTGTGTATTTTGTCTGTTTGTGTGTGTTTTGTGTGTGTGTGTGTTTTGTGTGTGTGTGTTTTGTCTGTGTGCATTTTGTGTGTGTGTGTTTCATCTGTGTGTGTGTGTGTGTTTTGTGTGTCTGTTTTCTTCTGAGTGTGTGTGTGTTTTGTTTGTGTGTGTGTTATGTGTGTGTGTTTTGTGTGTGTGTGTGTATGTGTGTTTTGTGTGTGTGTGTGTGTGTGTGATAAAAAAGGAACCGCAGGTCTTTGTGCTGCTTGTCTGATATGCAAATTAGGACAGATATGTAAATGTTACTCCATATTTGGACATTAATTACTCAGCGTCGCTTAATTATAGCTGGTGTGATGAGGTGTGACATGGAGAGAGAGAGACTGAGAGAGAGAGAGACAGAGAGAGAGACAGAGAGAGAGAGACAGAGAGACAGAGAGAGAGAGAGCGATGGAGAGATGGAGAGATAGATAGAGAGAGAGATAGAGAGAGATATCAAAGTGTGTAAACAGCTCCAGTTGGTCTATGCTTTGGGTTCTTTTGGTGTCTCTGGTCACTCAATTTGGCCTGAAACAACATTGAATACACAAACACACGCACGCACGCACGCATGCACGCACACACGCACGCACGCACGCACGCACGCACACACACACACACACACACACACACACACACCCTCCGTCTTGTTTGTTTCCATCGTCGTTCAACACCATCAGGACCAGTGTTTGTCGCTGTGACCTTGATAAGCTGCCATCTATCTCTGAGCCATTTAAAGGGGCATTTCGCATTTCTAACCCGAATCCCCTGGTCTCTGTGTTTGTCCGGCGATGCGGTCGAGCTCTCGAGACACAGAGCCCACACGTTTCTCCACTTCACGACTGATTCACCTGGCCTGGCAGATGGTAGTCCATCTGGGAAGTCGTCCTCTGCAACAGTTTGGAACAGGACTTTGAAACACTTGGCAGAGAGTATCTGTTGCCCGTAGCCAGTCCTTCCTCAGAGCAGTCGCTGATTGGTTCGGGCCACAAAGTGCACAACCTGGAGCCTGGAGCCTGACTAGACGGATTCTCCCTCGATCCATCACAAAGCCAGCTGCCGTGCCAGATTACAGAACCAGAGGATTCTGGTTTCAAATCTGCAGAACTCCAGAACTGTTAGGAACGTCTGACCACTAAGTGTGTCTGACTCTTAACCACCAAAACCTGTCTGACCACTAAGTGTGTCTGACTCTTTACCACGGCGGCACGGTGGTATAGTGGTTAACACTGTCGCCTCACAGCTAGAAGGTCCTGGGTTCTATTCCCGCTTGGGGACCAGGTTGCCGTGTTGCCAGTTACCCAGGTGGGGTATCTGGCAACAGTTTGCATGTTGTGGCAACCCCAAGCCACCCCTGGGCTTGGTGATTGATGGGCGCTACGTGGCGACCCAATGGCTGGGCGCTGCCCATGTTTGGGTGTCCGCTTCCGGACGCACCTGTCACTAGAGACCCATCAGGAGTGATTAGGAGATTATCGAATCACGGCGCGGTGCGCCTGTTGGGGAGGGGGGACTTAATGGAGCCGAGGAGCCTCCTCTCAGTCCCCCGTAGCAGCGCAAGGCGAGAGGCCACAGAGCGGAGACGCCGCCCGGCCGACAGATTACCGCCAGCAAGCGATCATTATTTGAATAGAAAATAAAGAGCATGATTTTGGGAACTGCAACCTGTCTGTGTGTTGTTTATTCTGCCACCCCTACACCTGGAATTGCCACAGTGGTGGAGAATGCGGGCATAGTCTACTGGCAATCAGGGGTGCGGAATAAACAACAATAGACTTTATCGAAGTAGAATAAAAGAAATTAAAAGAAAAAAGAAAAAAGAAAAAGAAAAATATATATTTAATAACGAAAAGAAGCATGGACGCGCTGGTGCAGCAGCTCGTACAGGCGAACCTGGAACAACAGGCCCGGCACGAAGAGGCCCTGCAAGAACAGAGGAAACAGACGGGGATGATCCACGCGGAGCTCCAGCGGATGGCCTCTCACCGGCGGGACGAAGGGGCCGCAGGGATGCGGCCTAACCCCGGGCGCTTCATCCCCAAGCTGACGGAGCAGGAGGATGTAGAAGCCTATCTCCTAGCGTTTGAGCGCACCGCCGGCCGGGAGGGCTGGCCAGAGGACGACTGGGGGGGACTGCTGGCCCCCTTCCTGTCGGGTAATGCGCAAAAGGCCTACCAGGACCTGCCACCGGAGCAAGCCGAGAACTACACTCGGCTAAAGCAGGAGATTTTGTCCCGTTACGGCCATAGTCTGCAGTCCCGTGCGCAGCGGTTCCATGACTCCCCGCGCTCCCAGATGCACGACCTAGTCCGCATAAGCCGAGCCTGGCTAATGACCGACCCCGGAGGGCCCACGGTCTTGGAACGGATTGTTATGGACTGCTTTGTCAGAGCCCTCCCTTATGACACGAAGAAGCAGGCGAGTCAAGCGGACCCCCGCTCCGTGGAGCAGCTAGTGAATATTGTGGAGGCCCACCAGGTAACGCAGGACTTACTCAAAGGGGGGCGAGGGGAAAAGCCAGAGCGGCCAAGAACAAGGAGGGGTCCCGACGAGCCCAGCCCAAGGGGCCGGGTAGGGAACGCAGGTGATCCCGAACTACCCCGAAGAAGACCGCTGTTCGACCAGGACCAAAGACGCTGCTATGACTGCGGCGAGCCAGGGCATCTCTCGTGGAACTGCCCAGGCCGGGATGTGTCCATGCCATCGGCGGCAGCTTCAGACCCCCACGGAAAGACGTGCAATTATGGCGCAGCCTGTTGGGCCCATAAGGAAACATCAGCGACCCTTTTACCCGTGCGCGTCAACGACGAAGATGCAGTAGCGCTCCTGGACTCTGGTAGTGTCATAACGCTGGTTCAGCCCCATTTGGCACACTGCGATGCAGAGGCTCCGCAAGTGTCAGTGTCCTGTGTGCACGGGGACACAAAGTTGTATCCCACAACGCAGATCACCCTGACAACCACCAAGGGGGTCTGCTCGATGACAGCCGGCATGATACCCAACCTGCCGGTAGCGCTGCTGATTGGTCGAGACTGCCCCCTGTATCGCCAGCTGTGCTCAGCCGTCATCTCCCCGCGCACCCCACCCTCCACGGGTAAACCGAGGAAGAGGAAAGGATTACGTCAGCCGAAGGTGTGTGCTCTGAATGTAACGGGGAGTGAGACTGAGACGGCATCAGATGTGGGTGACGATACGCCGGAGCCCCTGAATATAACGGGGAGTGAGACCGAGACGGCATCAGGTGTGGGTGACGACGCGCCGGCGCCCCAAGCGGCCCCCGAGATGGATAGCAGTGACGAGGACCCATTTGCGGAGTTCCCCCAGGCGGACGAGGTGGGGACGGACCTGGCGGGTCAGTTCGGAACGGCCCAGCTGGAAGACCCAAACCTAACGCAGGCGAATATCAAAACCGTAGATGGAAATCCAGTGGAGGGGGTGAGTAACCTGTCATATCCTCACTTTGCAATAAAAAGACAACTGCTGTACCAAGTCGTAAAAAAGAATGATGAGGTTAAAGATCTATTGCTGGTGCCGAAATTCTTTATTCCCACTGTACTCCAGCTAGCGCATTCACATATCCTCGGAGCGCACCTGGGCGTGGACAAAACCATGGAGCGGTGGAGCGCATAAAGGCGCGTTTCCATTGGCCGGGCATGAAGAGAGCGGTAGAGGACTACTGCAGGAGCTGCCCAGAGTGTCAACGCGCAGCACCAAAGGTACACTATAAAAATCCTCTGATCCCACTGCCCATCATTGAGACCCCATTCTCAAGAATTGCCCTCGACGTGGTGGGCCCTCTAGTCAAATCGTCCCGAGGCCACCAGTATATACTGGTAATCATAGATTATGCAACACGTACCCCGAAGCCATCCCGTTACGCACGGTGACGGCCAAAATTGTGGCACGGGAGCTCTTTCATTTGTTTAGTCGGGTGGGAATTGCCGACTCCATTCTCACTGATCAGGGCTCGTGCTTTATGTCGCGGGTCATGAAAGAAATGTGCAAACTAATGAAAGTGGAACAGCTGCGAACCTCCATATACCATCCACAGACGGATGGGCTGTGCGAACGCTTCAACAAAACACTGAAAAGCATGCTAAGAAAGGTGATGGAGAAGGATGGGAAGAATTGGGATCAGTTGTTGCCCTTTCTGATGTTCTCTGTGCGTGAGGTCCCACAGGCTTCCACTGGCTTCTCGCCGTTTGAGCTGCTCTACGCCCGCAAGCCGCGGGGTCTCCTGGACATCGCAAAGGAGATTTGGGAGGAACAGCCGTCGCCCCACCGGTCTCTCATAGAGCATGTGCAGGTAATGAGAGACAGGATGAAGGCGCTCTGGCCAGTGGTGAGAGAACATATGCAACAGGCCCAAGACGCACAGAAGCGCATTCATGACCGGGGCGCACAGCCACGGGAGTTTAATGTGGGGGACCGGGTCCTCGTACTGGTTCCGACAGCAGAGTGCAAATTCCTAGCCAAATTGCAGGGACCCTACGACATAATCTAAAAAGTGGGTCCTGTCAACTACAAGGTCCACCAGCCCGACCGTAGGAAGCATCGACAGTTATACCATGTTAACCTGTTGAAGAAATGGCATGCCCGGGATGTGTTGCTCTCGCCCCCCCCTCTCCCCCCTTTTGCGCAGCAGGTGGCAGAGGCGGCCGATGTTCCCATCGGGGAACAGTTGTCCCCGACCCAACGGCAGGAGCTTCGGGAGCTGGTCCAACAGAACCGGGACGTGTTTTCGGCCACGCCGGGCCGCACCACATTGGCCCAGCACCACATCATTACCAGCCCGGGAGACAAGGTAAAGCTGAAGCCCTATCGTATCCCAGAGGCAAAAAGAGAGGCCGTAAGAAGAGAAGTGCGGGTCATGCTGGAGATGGGAGTGATTGAGGAGTCTCATAGCGGGTGGTCCAGTCCTATTGTTTTAGTGCCGAAACCCGACTCAACAACCAGGTTCTGCAATGATTTCAGGAAGCTTAATGACATTTCAAAGTTTGACGCCTATCCCATGCCTAGAGTGGATGAGCTCATTGATAGACTGGGCCTGGCCAGGTTTATCACAACACTAGATCTAACAAAGGGTTATTGGCAAGTCCCTCTGGCCCCCGCCTCGAGGGAGAAGACGGCTTTCTCCACCCCAGACGGGCTGTTTCACTATAAAGTTCTCCCGTTTGGCCTGCATGGGGCGCCATCTACCTTTCAGAGGCTGATGGACAGAGTACTACGGCCCCATCGGGATTATGCAGCCGCATATCTCGATGACATTATCATTCATTCATCAGATTGGGAATCCCACCTCCAAAAGGTGAGAGCGGTGTTGGGTGCCCTCCGGGAGGCGGGTCTCACCGCCAACCCAAAGAAATGCAGGCTGGGACTAGAAGAGGCAGAGTACCTGGGGTTCACAATAGGCCGGGGCAATGTAAAACCGCAGAAGAGGAAAATTGATGCGATAAGGGAGTGGCCTCGCCCTTTAACCAAGAAGCAGGTCAGGACATTTAATGGGCTAGCGAGCTATTATAGGAGGTTTATCCCTAACTTCGCTGCTCGCGCTGCTCCCCTCACAGATCTGACCCAGGCGCGGCGGCCGTTCACGGTGAAGTGGACACCGGAGGCGGAGGCGGCGTTCGAGGACCTCAAGACGGCCCTCTGTTCGGGACCGGTGCTGGTCTCCCAGAACTTCGACAAGGAGATGACGGTACAGACAGATGCATCAGAGGTGGGACTGGGAGCGGTCCTCTCCCAGCAACTGGAGGGTGAGGAACATCCAATCTTATATGTGAGCAGGAAGCTGCTGCCACACGAGCGCAACTATTCTGCGGTGGAGCGCGAAGGTCTGGCAATTAAGTGGGCACTGGAGACGCTCCGTTATTATCTGCTGGGGAGGCGCTTCACGCTGGTGATGGATCACGCCCCCCTCGTCTGGATGGCCAAGACAAAGGGGACCAATGCCAGGGTGACTCGATGGTTTCTGGAGTTGCAATCGTTTAACTTTTCTGTCATCCACAGGTCCGGGGTGGCGCATGGCAACGCAGACGCCCTCTCCAGGAAGGATGCCTGTTGGGCGTCCGACGCTCTTCCCCGACGGTCGGAGCTGGAGGGGGGGTACTGTGGCAACCCCAAGCCACCCCTGGGCTTGGTGATTGATGGGCGCTACGTGGCGACCCAATGGCTGGGCGCTGCCCATGTTTGGGCGTCCGCTTCCGGACACACCTGTCACTAGAGACCCATCAGGAGTGATTAGGTGATTATCGAATCACGGCGCGGTGCGCCTGTTGGGGAGGGGGGACTTAATGGAGCCGAGGAGCCTCCTCTCAGTCCCCCGTAGCAGCGCAAGGCGAGAGGCCACAGAGCGGAGACGCCGCCCGGCCGACAGATTACCGCCAGCAAGCGATCATTATTTGAATAGAAAATAAAGAGCATGATTTTGGGAACTGCAACCTGTCTGTGTGTTGTTTATTCCGCCACCCCTACACCTGGAATTGCCACAATGTTCTCCCTGTGCTCGCAAGGGTTTCCCCTCCCGATAAGATAAACACAATGGAAAAACATTAACAACAGATCGCTAACGCTGTCACGTCCCTGACGAAGACGGACAGGAGCACTTGGATTGGTCCCCAGGCGCGGCACTCGCTACAGCCCTCGTCTGCTCCCGGCTGCCCTTGGGGGTAAGGACGACAGGATGGGAAGTGCAGAGAACATTTCATTTAGCAACTCAGTGCATGTGTGTGTGTTCCTGTTGGTCGCCCATCGCATGTGTGTGTTAAAAACGTCTTCTCCTTCTTCTTCTTCTGACCACTAAGTGTGTCTGACTCTTAACCACCAAAACCTGCACGGACTACAACGTATGAGGTATATCATGCCAGTTAGGGTACTTTGTGTATACTGCACCTTGTCTATACTGTTTACTTGTACTCTTACTAGTAGTATATATTCAGATACAAATTCTTTATTGCCTATATTTCTTGTAACATATAATATAATGGCAGCGAGTCGAAGTGTCCTTGACCAAGACACTTAACCCCTAACTGCTCCCGATGAGCATGCTGGCTCCTTGCATGGTCGCCTCCGCCATCGGTGAGTGAATGTGTGAGTGAACGGGTGAATGTGAGGAGCAAATTGTAAAGTGTTTTCGATAAAAGCTGTTATATAAATGCAGCCATTTACCACTGACCATATAACCAATAGGGCACACAGACTGGGCATCTGCACCTTTGTTTACACTGTTTATCTTTCTCATATTTCTATATTGAGAGTTGATTATATTATTTATTTACACTGTTTATTTTTCTCACATTTCTATATTCAGATCAAATTGTATTGGCTATATTTACATCTTTCTTCTATCACAGCTGTACCTCCCCTCCCCCTCCCTCATGCTGCTATGACGCCCACATTTCCCCAAGGGGATCAATAAAGGAATATCTTATCTTATCTTAATCTGAGAATATCCAGCAGCTTTTAGAGGTCATCACATCTGAAATGAAGAAATAAAAAAAATGGTTTGATAGAAACAAATTATCATTGAATTTGAGCAAAACTAAAATTATGTTATTTGGAAACTGTAGATTAAATACTCAAGTACAAGTTAAAATAAATGATGTGATTATTGAAAGAGTTTATGAAAATAAATTCCTAGGTGTAATAATAGACCATACAATCTGTTGGAAACCTCACATAAAACATGTCCAATCTAAATTGTCAAGAAGCATTTCAGTCATGAGTAAAGTAAAGCACATTCTGGATAGAAAATCACTCTACATTCTCTACTGTTCACTGGTTTTACCATATTTAAATGACTGTGCTGAAGTCTGGGGAAACACTTATAATTCTACACTACAACCCCTTTTTATACTCCAAAAAAGGGCCATAAGGATAGTTCACATTGCAGGTTATCGTGATCACACAAACATATTATTTTTAAAGTAAAAAACATTAAAGTTAAATGATCTTGTGGAATTTAAAACGGCACAATTAATGTATAAAGCAAAAGGTCATGTACTTCCAGGAAACATTCAAGAACTGTTCTTTGATAGGGAGGGGAGAACTCAATTTTCGAACATGTAAATTGAGTTATGTTTTGCTTTTGTTTAGTTATTATTTAGTTTGAGTTATGTTTTGATTTTGTTTAGTTATTTATTTTGTTTGTATTCATTTACATGTTCGAAATAAAGATTTCAAATCAAATCAAATCAAATCAAATCTGCAGAATGCCCTTTTAAACTAATTCCGTAGTGCCGGTCCTTGGCTGACCGTCAACCTATCCTCCAAATCCGAGCCAAGCCAGAGGAGAGCCATAGGGCGTGTATGAGCCCAACCAGAGGAGGCCCCGGGGCGTGTATGAGCCCAACCAGAGGAGGCCCCGGGGCGTGTATGAGCCCAACCAGAGGAGGCCCCGGGGCGTGTATGAGCCAAACCAGAGGAGAGCCAGGAGCGTGTATGAGCCAAACCAGAGGAGAGCAGGAGGCGTGTATGAACCCAACCAGAGGAGAGCAGGAGGCGTGTATGAGCCCAACCAGAGGAGAGCAGGAGGCGTGTATGAGCCCAACCAGAGGAGATCAGGAGGCGTTTATGAGCCCAACCAGAGGAGAGCAGGAGGCGTGTATGAGCCCAACCAGAGGAGAGCAGGAGGCGTGTATGAGCCCAACCAGAGGATAGCAGGAGGCGTGTATGAGCCAAACCAGAGGAGAGCAGGAGAGGTGTATGAGCCCAACCAGCGGAGAGCCCAGGGCCTGTATGAGCCCAACCAGAGGAGAGCCCAGGGCGTGTATGAGCCCAACCAGAGGAGAGCCAGGGGCGTGTATGAGCCCAACCAGAGGAGAGCCAGGGGCGTGTATGAGCCCAACCAGCGGAGAGCCCAGGGCGTGTATGAGCCCAACCAGAGGAGACCCCAGGGCGTGTATGAGCCCAACCAGAGGAGAGCAGGGGCGTGTATGAGCCCAACCAGAGGAGAGCAGGAGGCGTGTATGAGCCACACCAGAGGAGAGCAGGAGGCGTGTATGAGCCAAACCAGAGGAGAGCAGGAGGCGTGTATGAGCCCAACTAGAGGAGAGCAGGAGGCGTGTATGAGCCCAACCAGAGGATAGCAGGAGGCGTGTATGAGCCAAACCAGAGGAGAGCAGGAGGGGTGTATGAGCCCAACCAGCGGAGAGCCCAGGGCCTGTATGAGCCCAACCAGAGGAGAGCCCAGGGCGTGTATGAGCCAAACCAGAGGAGAGCCAGGAGCGTGTATGAGCCAAACCAGAGGAGAGCAGGAGGCGTGTATGAGCCCAACCAGAGGAGAGCAGGAGGCGTGTATGAGCCCAACCAGAGGAGAGCAGGAGGCGTGTATGAGCCCAACCAGAGGAGATCAGGAGGCGTTTATGAGCCCAACCAGAGGAGAGCAGGAGGCGTGTATGAGCCCAACCAGAGGAGAGCAGGAGGCGTGTATGAGCCCAACCAGAGGATAGCAGGAGGCGTGTATGAGCCAAACCAGAGGAGAGCAGGAGAGGTGTATGAGCCCAACCAGCGGAGAGCCCAGGGCCTGTATGAGCCCAACCAGAGGAGAGCCCAGGGCGTGTATGAGCCCAACCAGAGGAGAGCCAGGGGCGTGTATGAGCCCAACCAGAGGAGAGCCAGGGGCGTGTATGAGCCCAACCAGCGGAGAGCCCAGGGCGTGTATGAGCCCAACCAGAGGAGACCCCAGGGCGTGTATGAGCCCAACCAGAGGAGAGCAGGGGCGTGTATGAGCCCAACCAGAGGAGAGCAGGAGGCGTGTATGAGCCACACCAGAGGAGAGCAGGAGGCGTGTATGAGCCAAACCAGAGGAGAGCAGGAGGCGTGTATGAGCCCAACTAGAGGAGAGCAGGAGGCGTGTATGAGCCCAACCAGAGGATAGCAGGAGGCGTGTATGAGCCAAACCAGAGGAGAGCAGGAGGGGTGTATGAGCCCAACCAGCGGAGAGCCCAGGGCCTGTATGAGCCCAACCAGAGGAGAGCCCAGGGCGTGTATGAGCCCAACCAGAGGAGAGCAGGAGGCGTGTATGAGCCCAACCAGAGGATAGCAGGAGGCGTGTATGAGCCCAACCAGAGGAGAGCCCAGGGCGTGTATGAGCCCAACCAGAGGAGAGCAGGAGGCGTGTATGAGCCCAACCAGAGGATAGCAGGAGGCGTGTATGAGCCCAACCAGAGGAGAGCCCGCAGGGCGTGTATGATCCCAACCAGAGGAGAGCCAGGGGCGTGTATGAGCCCAACCAGAGGAGAGCCCAGGGCGTGTATGAGCCCAACCAGAGGAGAGCCAGGGGCGTGTATGAGCCCAACCAGAGGAGAGCAGGAGGCGTGTATGAGCCCAACCAGAGGAGAGCAGGAGGCGTGTATGAGCCCAACCAGAGAAGAGCCCGGGGTGACGGGGTGTGTATGAGCCCAACCAGAGGAGAGCAGGAGGCGTGTATGAGCCCAACCAGAGGAGAGCAGGAGGCGTGTATGAGCCCAACCAGAGAAGAGCCCGGGGCGACGGGGTGTGTATGAGCCCAACCAGAGGAGAGCAGGAGGCGTGTATGAGCCACACCAGAGGAGAGCAGGAGGCGTGTATGAGCCACACCAGAGGAGAGCAGGAGCCAAACAAGAGAAGAGCCAGGGGCATGTATGAGCCAAACCAGAGGAGCAGGAGGTGCCGGTTGAGTGATGACAACATGCTTGGGACAACAGGGGTGTAATGGTGCTGAACACAGCCTGTCACCTCCCAAGGCCCACGGCTGTTTTATATACTAGACTTCAGATGCACTGTATTCAATATATTGTAATAAATATACTGCATCATATCACACAGTATGTTGGAGTCTATTTAGAGCCAGAGAAAGCTTGTAGTCATTAAAGCACAGGTTTTAATTATAATCCAACATAAACCCATTAGCCTCTGGTGTGTGTGTGTGTGTGTGTGTGTGTGTGTGTGTGTGTGTGTGTGTGTGTGTGTGTGTGTGTGTGTGTGTGTGTGTGTGTGTGTGTGTGTGTGTGAGTGTGAGTGTGTGTGTGTTTTTGTGTGTGTGCATAATATCACCCAGTATGATTTGTGTGTGAGCATAAACATAACCTTGTGACACACACACACGCACATGCACATGCACGCGCACACGCAGCTATTTCCATGCTAGCCCTGGCTTGACACAACTCTTGTCTCTCCTGGATGGGAGTGACCGCTGCACACAGAGGAGTTTCTCTCTGAAATCACATGTTTGATTCCATATTGATTTGCAGCTTGTATCTCCAGAGGGTCTCTCTTCAGGAAGAGATGTCTCACCAACAGACTGGCTGGTTAGGGTTAGGGTTAGGGTTAGGTGGTCGAGAGGAGGTGGTGGTCGAGAGGAGGAGGTGGTCGAGAGGAGGAGGTGGTCGAGAGGAGGAGGTGGTCGAGAGGAGGTGTTGGTCGAGAGGAGGAGGTGGTCGAGAGGAGGTGTTGGTCGAGAGGAGGTGTTGGTCGAGAGGAGGAGGTGGTCGAGAGGAGGAGGTGGTCGAGAGGAGGTGTTGGTCGAGAGGAGGTGTTGGTCGAGAGGAGGTGTTGGTCGAGAGGAGGTGGTGGTCGAGAGGAGGAGGTGGTCGAGAGGAGGTGTTGGTCGAGAGGAGGAGGTGGTCGAGAGGAGGAGGTGGTCGAGAGGAGGAGGTGGTCGAGAGGAGGAGGTGGTCGAGAGGAGGTGTTGGTCGAGAGGAGGAGGTGGTCGAGAGGAGGTGTTGGTCGAGAGGAGGAGGTGGTCGAGAGGAGGAGGTGGTCGAGAGGAGGTGTTGGTCGAGAGGAGGAGGTGGTCGAGAGGAGGTGTTGGTCGAGAGGAGGAGGTGGTCGAGAGGAGGAGGTGGTCGAGAGGAGGAGGTGGTCGAGAGGAGGTGTTGGTCGAGAGGAGGAGGTGGTCGAGAGGAGGAGGTGGTCGAGAGGAGGTGGTGGTCGAGAGGAGGTGTTGGTCGAGAGGAGGAGGTGGTCGAGAGGAGGAGGTGGTCGAGAGGAGGTGTTGGTCGAGAGGAGGAGGTGGTCGAGAGGAGGAGGTGGTCGAGAGGAGGTGTTGGTCGAGAGGAGGTGTTGGTCAAGAGGAGGTGGTCAACACACATAGGCACAGTAGTAAAGAAAGCGAAGCAGCGCCTCTACCACCTGAGACAGTTAAGGAAGTTCAGAGTATCGGGGAAGATACTTCAGTCCTTCTACTCAGGAGCTGTAGAGAGCATCTTGACCGGAAACATCACTGCCTGGTATGGGAACAGCACGGCACAGGACAAGAAGGCCCTACAGAGTGTGGTGCGCTCAGCCGAGCGTACCACGGGTATTGCGCTACCTCCCCTGCAGGCTCTATACAACAAGAGGTGCAAATCCAGAGCCTGCAGGATAATGAAAGACCCCCACCACCCCAATAACAGCCTGTTCCAGCTGCTGAGGTCAGGCAGACGCCTGCGAATTCTAGAGACTAAGACGGAGAGGCTTAGGCTAAGCTTCTTCCCCCAGGCCATCAGAGCCTTGAACAATGAACATCGAGAGACACAGAAACTGAACTATCCACACACAAGTACATACACGACACGCACGCTGAGCACGCTCACACACTAGCAGCCACTTTAACACTCATGCCGCACACACGCACACTTATGGCCAGAGGAAAGGCCACTTAAAATAGTATAACATCAGGAACAGTGTATTGCACTACTAAAGCTAACTAGCATGTCCTATATGCTCTGTAAATACTAATGTACAGATACCGAGATGGCACACCATGTACCTGTTTATTGCACTGTTTTATTGGATTCTATTAATATGTTGTACCACTGTATTTTATTGGATTCTATTATATGTTGTACCACTGTATTGCACATCGTCGCGGGCAAGACCAGCCGCATTTCATTGTATACCTGTATGCCGTGACAATTAAAACTCTTGAATCTTGAATCTTGAATCTTGGTGTTGGTCGAGAGCAGGATGTGCTTGGCTACTTAGCTTATTTGGGTCTTCAGTGTATGTGTATTTATTAATCACAGTAGCCTCCCGGTGTTTAATAAAAAATTCTAGCCAGGACATATTTGGACATATAAGACATATATGTATCATGTTTCTTTTTTGTTGGTTTAAACAGGCCTGGGTTAAGACAGTGTTTAAACAGGCCTGGGTTAAGACAGTGTTTAAACAGGCCTGGGTTAAGACAGTGTTTAAACAGGCCTGGGTTAAGACAGTGTTTAAACAGGCCTGGGTTAAGACAGTGTTTAAACAGGCCTGGGTTAAGACAGTGTTTAAACAGGCCTGGGTTAAGACAGTGTTTAAACAGGCCTGGGTTAAGACAGTGTTTAAACAGGCCTGGGTTAAGACAGTGTTTAAACAGGCCTGGGTTAAGACAGTGTTTAAACAGGCCTGGGTTAAGACAGTGTTTAAACAGGCCTGGGTTAAGACAGTGTTTAAACAGGCCTGGGTTAAGACAGTGTTTAAACAGGCCTGGGTTAAGACAGTGTTTAAACAGGCCTGGGTTAAGACAGTGTTTAAACAGGCCTGGGTTAAGACAATGTTTAAACAGGCCTGGGTTAAGACAGTGTTTAAACAGGCCTGGGTTAAGACATTGTTTAAACAGGACTGGGTTAAGACAGTGTTTAAACAGGACTGGGTTAAGACGGTGTTTAAACAGGCCTGGGTTAAGACAGTGTTTAAACAGGCCTGGGTTAAGACAATGTTTAAACAGGCCTGGGTTAAGACAGTTTTTAAACAGGACTGGGTTAAGACAGTGTTTAAACAGGCCTGGGTTAAGACCGTGTTTAAACAGGCCTGAGTTAAGACAATGTTTAAACAGGCCTGGGTTAAGCCATTGTTTAAACAGGCCTGGGTTAAGACAGTGTTTAAACAGGCCTGAGTTAAGACAGTGTTTAAACAGGCCTGGGTTAAGCCATTGTTTAAACAGGCCTGGGTTAAGACAGTGTTTAAACAGGCCTGGGTTAAGACAGTGTTTAAACAGGCCTGGGATAAGCCATTGTTTAAACAGAACTGGGTTAAGACAGTGTTTAAACAGGCCTGGGTTAACAAAAAGAGAAGTAAATCTGTATTTTAAATGTGTTGAGAAACAGTGTAATTGAAAGCCGGTGTGTTGAGGAGGACAACACTTCAATACGCTTCTGAGAGAAGAGACTTTTGAAGCTCTAACTTCAGCCGTGAGGAAAGATATGCTGAAAAATCAATCACACTCCATCCACCAAGAAAACAAGAGAGAGAGACTGGAAGCTGGTGTGTGTGTGAGAGTGTGTCTGTGTCTGTGTGTATGTGTGTGTGTCACATGTATTGTCATCATGCAGCACAAGTGCAGTACAACACAAAGAGGCTTGGCATCCAACCAGCGTGCACATGTAACAGTAAAGTGCAACAGCAATATACAATGTAGGTGATTAAGTGTGTGTGTGTCTGCACATCTGTGAGTGTGCAGTGTGTGATTTTAAAACAATCCTTAGGTGAAATAAATATTTTTTATGCATGTGCTCTTTCACACAGACACGCACGCACGCACGCACACACACACACACGCTGTACACTCATTAAGCATTATATCACGCGCAGGAGTGGTTTGTGAACAATAAACCATGCCTAGGGGTGGTCGTTAGACCCCCCTAGGCATGGTTTATTGTTCACAAATCACGACTGCAAGTGGTGTAATGCTTTTATACAACTGCCACATTCATCCAACCTTATTGCTATACAATAAACACACATTAATCGAAGATTTATTGAAAAAACCATCCGCCAGAAAAAGTTGTTCCCACAACAACAAAAAAGACAATTTGCCTCCATGTGGAAGCAGCTCGGAAGTGCATCCAACCAACTAACACATCCAACTGTGTGTTATTGGAATGATTGAGAGAAGTTGCCTCATGTGAAAGCAGCTCGGAAGTGCATCCAACCAACTAACACATCCAACTGTGTGTTATTGGAATGATTGAGAGAAGTTGCCTCATGTGGGAGCAGCTCGGAAGTGCATCCAACGGATCCAACAAACTAATTGGAATGATTGATTGAACATTTTATTACCAGATGCAGAATGGGTACAATACAGTACGGCTCAATACACACAATTGTTAAGGGTATGCAGACCTACTTTCTATAGAACTTCATTCTTAGATGCTTCTATAGAAAGTAGGTAAAACAAATTAAAAAGTTTTCTTTGCCCTATAGGAAAAAAAAAGTTTTCTTCGCCCTATTTTTAAATGTATTTTTTTAAACCTACTTTAGAGGGCCTAAACTTAACCAGTTGGAAACCAGGCGTACAGTAATAAAATTAGCAATCAACCAATCAATCAATTCAATAGACCATGCTCACTTAAAACAGCGCAGCACTCAGCTGCTTCTCTCTCAGTCTGACTCTCCCCCGCCGTTGCAGACAGGCGTGTGTGTGTGTGTGTGTGTGTGTGTGTGTGTGTGTGTGTGTGTGTGTGTGTGTGTGTGTGTGTGTGTGTGTATGTGTGTGTCTGTGTGTGTGCGTGTGTGTGTGTGGGGGGGTGGGGGTGGGTGGGTACGCCAGCGTCGGACAGTGTGAGAGTGAGCGCTGCAGTCAGGGGGAAGGAAGAAGAAATTTAAAATAAAATTGCAAATAATCAATCAATCAATCCGCGATTTTTCTTTTGTTCTACAATGACTCATGACCCATCAATTACATCATCCAACATTGTTTAAAGGACTAAGACATTCGCCGTGACAGAATCGCTTTATATTTAGTCGTTATGACGCTATAAACATATCCATTTGTTAAAGATTATTGTCCGCCATCTTGTTTTCTCTGAAGAATCAGCATGGCGGAGTGATGTGATTCGGTTGTGGGTGGGTCCTGGGACCAGGAGCGTGGATTGTGCCCTATATATATGTGTAAATGGACTGTTTCAGCCAGTCGAGAAATTTGCATGCCGTTGTATAATGCAGACATACATCACATTCTCTCTTTTTATATCATCCCCCTTTCTCTCTTTCCCTCTTTCTTTCTTTCTTTCTTTCTTTCTTTCTTTCTTTCTTTCTTTCTTTCTTTCTTTCTTTCTTTCTTTCTTTCTTTCTTTCTTTCTTTCTTTCTTTCTTTCTTTCTTTCTTTCTTTCTTTCTTTCTTTCTCCACCAATCACTAACAAACCACAGGGCTCCATTCTTGGACCTGTCCATTTCTTGATCTAAACTAGGTAATGTGAGGAACAGAAAGGTTGCCATGGAGTATCTCTCCCTCTCTCTCTCTCTCTCTCTCTCTCTCTCTCTCTCTCTCTCTCTCTCTCTCTCTCTCTCTCTCTCTCTCTCTCTCTCTCTCTCTCTCTCTCTCTCTCTCTCTCTCTCTCTCTCTCTCTCTCTCTCTCTCTCTCTCTTTCATTCCATCTTTCTATTCTCTCTCTGGTGCTTGAAAGCAGCACCGAGGAGACAGAGGAGAGTCCTTATCAGACTGAGCAGAGACCTCTAGTCTCGTCCAGTCCAGGCTCGAATGTGCGGTGTCGCTCTGTCATGGCAACACAATGGCTACAGACCACGGGGGCTGATCACTGCCAACCTGACGGCTGTCAGAAGACAAACTGCCGGTCGTTTGGCCGACAGGCCTGCGTGCCCAATACAGATGGTCATTACGGCCACTGTTGTAAATTCCCCATTATTTTGTTTTGCTGGGTTTTATTATTTCCAGTCAGGCACTTCTTTGGACAGCCCAGGGGTCCTAGTGTGGTGTTAGATGCATGTGGTGTCTTGCTAGGACACGTTACAATGCTGTCACATCAGAGAGTGTGCAGAATAAACCATTCTCTTTATAACTTTGAATGATGCCAGCCTTCATTTGTTTATAAATACAAAGAACTGTTCTCTGTGTCTGTGTCCACTCTCTGGGCGGAGTTGCCGTTCTGGATAAAGTGGTTCTTCACATTACAAACATTATATTTCCAACAGCCACATCACATCATAACGACCGCGCACTGTGGGTTAAAGTCTGAGGGGGACCGAGCGTTTGAAGCAGTGGCCCCCAGGCTCTGGAATGAGCTCCCCGGGTCTTGAGAGCCTCCCCCTCTGTGGCCCCCAGGCTCTGGAATGAGCTGCTCCCCAGGTCTTGAGAGCCTCCCCCTCTGTGGCCCCCAGGCTCTGGAATGAGCTCCCCAGGTCTTGAGAGCCTCCCCCTCTGTGGCCCCTAGGCTCTGGAATGAGCTCCCCAGGTCTTGAGAGCCTCCCCCTCTGTGGCCCCCAGGCTCTGGAATGAGCTCCCCAGGTCTTGAGAGCCTCCCCCTCTGTGGCTCCCAGGCTCTGGAATGAGCTCCCCCAGGTCTTGAGAGCCTCCCCCTCTGTGGCCCCCAGGCTCTGGAATGAGCTCCCCAGGTCTTGAGAGCCTCCCCCTCTGTGGCCCCTAGGCTCTGGAATGAGCTCCCCCAGGTCTTGAGAGCCTCCCCCCCTGTGGCCCCCAGGCTCTGGAATTAGCTCCCCCAGGTCTTGAGAGCCTCCCCCTCTGTGGCCCCCAGGCTCTGGAATGAGCTCCCCAGGTCTTGAGAGCCTCCCCCTCTGTGGCCCCTAGGCTCTGGAATGAGCTCCCCAGGTCTTGAGAGCCTCCCCCTCTGTGGCCCCCAGGCTCTGGAATGAGCTCCCCAGGTCTTGAGAGCCTCCCCCTCTGTGGCCCCTAGGCTCTGGAATGAGCTCCCCAGGTCTTGAGAGCCTCCCCCTCTGTGGCCCCTAGGCTCTGGAATGAGCTCCCCAGGTCTTGAGAGCCTCCCCCTCTGTGGACCCTAGGCTCTGGAATGAGCTCCCCAGGTCTTGAGAGCCTCCCCCTCTGTGGACGCGTTCAAGGGGCAGCTAAAAACCCACCTGTTCAGGTTGGCGTTTGGCCACGTACATACCTGTACATGATTTAGTTTCTTCTGTTTTGTCCATGTCTTTTTTTATATTGTATGTTTTTATGAATTGACCTGTTACTTTTTTTTTTTTTTTTTTTTTTTTTTTACTTGTGAAGCACTGTTTTTACACTGTTTTTACATTGTATGTTTTTTTATGAATTGCCTTGTTCATTTTCTTTTTTGTTTTTAAACTTGTGAAGCACTCTGTGCATTCGTGCTGGGAAGGGTGCAAATAAAGCCTTCCTTCCTTCCTTCCTTCCTTCCTTCCTTCCTTCCTTCCTTCCTTCCTTCCTTCCTTCCTTCCTTCCTTCCTTCCTTCCTTCCTTCCTTCCTTACTTACTTACACGCTGACCAGCGCGGGAAGTATGAATTAGCCCTCAATCCCATGGTTCTCAACCTTTTATGTTTAACAACAGAGTGAGGCCTGTTCTCGACCCTCTACCTGGTCAAGCACATGTCACATGTAGTGTCATCATGCAGCACAAGTACAGTACAACAAAAAGAGCTTTGGCATCCAACCAGAGTGCAAATGTAACTGTAAAGTGCAACAGTAATATACAATGTACAGGTGATTAAACTGGGTATGACATATATAAATGAGTACTACTGAGTAATAGTGTTAATCAGAGTTGTAGTATTAATTTATATATATATATATATTATATGTACGTATATGTACAGTGATACAGGTATAAAACACTATGGTAGTAAGTCATACTGGGTAGCAGTGTAACTAGTAAGAGTAGGTAAGGGATATACGTACAGATATCGATATAGTATCTACAGATATGTAAAAAGGATTATTCCTCATTATATATATATATATAATGGTATACTGTATACAGCATTATTGTACATGCTAGGGCTGACCCCTATTAGTCGATTAGTCGACTAATCGGTCGAAAGGAGCCGTAGTCGACTGGCCAACCTCTTTGTCGAATATATAAAAAATAAATAAAAAAAAGTTATATATATTATATATATTTAAAAAAATATATATATTTTGTCGACCAATAGTCGACTAACGGCAAATTTTGGCCAATCATAGTCGACCATCCAAATCCTTAGTCGGGGACAGCCCTAGTACATGCTATAATTTTCTTTTTTAATATTATGTTTTTGGTAGATTTTTATTGGCTTTATTGGACAAGTCCGGCAGAGAGGAAGGATGGGAGGAGATATGGGGGAAGATATGAGGGAAGTCCGGGAGGCGTGAATACTTTCCCTAAGCCAGTTGTACTTTTGCGCGATGGCCACTGACGTTTCTGGTCATGTGACATGTGCGCCAATCGTGGGACGGCAAGTTCTGCCACCGGTTAAGCTTAGGCACTCTTTCGAAGTTGGTTAAGGTTAGAGTTTGTCTTAGAGCAGGGCGATAGAACACCAGCCCTGATTCCAAACTCTAACCTTAACCAACTTCGAAAGAGCTTAACCAGTGATAAACTAGGCGTTAGGTAGTTTGCAGGCTGTTAGACCCGGAAATAGGCGCAGAACTTGCCGTCCCACGATTGGCGCACATGTCACATGACCAGAATTGTCAGTGGCCAATCAGATCGCGCAAAAGTACAACTGGCTTAGGGAAAGTATTCACGCGTCCGGGAGTCTAACCCGGGACGGCCGCGTTGCACCACTGGTGCGCCACCCTGGCGCCCCTGTACATGCTATTATGCAGAGTTATATGGCTTATATGCAGGTGTATAAGTTAGGGCTGCAACGATTAGTCGACATAATCGACAACGTCGATCATAAAAACTCGTCGACGCAGAATTTTTGTGTCGATGGGTCGTATAAAAACAGAGAGCCGGTAACGTTCATTCAAAACTGCGCAAATGTTCATTTGTAACTGCAATGCACTACAGGAAGTGCTGGGGCAGTATCATTTCCCTTGTCTGCCATGACTGCATTCTGTGTACTAACGACGAAGAAGAAAACACGAGCAAGCACACTGACAGCTACTCGGATCATGGGTAAGTTTTAGCTAGTTAGCCATAGTATTGTAAGCTTACATGTTGGAAAACAGAACGTCTCATGGATAATGCTTGCTAAGCGAACGCTATTTCAGTTATTATGTTGAGGCTGCGTGTCCACCAACAAGCTGTAAGTAACGTTAGGTAAACAGCGCCACGCTTACAGCCTACTAGAGCACACTAGAGCTTGGCTAGGCTACCGGTGTTTACAGCTCCGTGAATTAGCACCAAGTGTCGTATTTTTGCAGACTGGAGTATTAATTAGGTATGTTAAGATAGCTAGTGCTAACGTCCACTGTCTGTATAGCGCCATGGTCTCTAGCCAGGCTGTTTTTTTTCTCAGTTGAAAAAAGTTGAACATTTTGGGCTAAAGCGCAGGCAAGACTGCAGAGACAGGGAACGTTAGTGCTAGCTATCTTATATCTGATGATTTATAAGTTTGCTATAGCAATGCAATCACGGGTTCCTTTATGGACGCTGTCATTTGTAAATTGTGTGTTCCTCTGCAGGAGATCAGAGTAAGACACACACACACACACACACACACACACACACACACACACACACACACACACACACACACACACACACACACACACACACACACACACACACACACACACACACACACACACACACACACACACACACACACACACACAGCCCCTCTCACTCACACACAGACACGGCAAACAAAAGACCTAGAAGTCTGTGATCTGACTCGTCCTCCTCGCCTCAGCCTAGTGAGTGGATCCACGTCACCCTCCTGGACCAGGATAACAGCTTTGTATTATTTAATTTGTTTATTATGATTGATTATTGTATTTGTTATTAAATACATTTGATTAAGCAAGTAGCTTAAGATCCTAATTCAAATGTTTCATGAGTCATTATTTAAATTTGCAATGGGATCATGTTATGTTAAGGTAGAGGGACTTGACAACAGGGTGACATTCACAGGTGTGCAGACTTGAGCATGTGAGGTAAAACATGCACTGGAGCCCGGAAAAGGAGCCGCGCCCACAGGAAGCAGAGATGGAGGGTGTGACAGAAATAATCGTTAGATTAGTCGACTAATCGGAAAAAAATTCGACAGATTAGTCGACTACCAAAATAATCGTTAGTTGCAGCCCTAGTATAAGTAGGAATATACAGTAGAAGGATTATAAGCACAGCACACATGGGAGTGAGCCCCTAACCTCTACCCACTGATCGCAGATCAGCACTAAGATCCAGGAGCTCTGGAGAGAATACACATGGATCCTAGTAATGATATGGTTATGCTTATGAATCTCCTATAAGTATATGTAACTGTGTCAAATGTGTGTGTCCAAATGTATCACTCTGTGTGCGTGTGTGTGTGTGTGTGTGTGTGTGTGTGTGTGTGTGTGTGTGTGTGTGTGTGTGTGTGTGTGTGTGTGTGTGTGTGTGTGTGTGTGTGTGTGTGTGTGTGTGTGTGTGTGTGTGTGTGTGTGTGTGTGTGTGTGTGTGTGTGCGTGCGTTTCTCTTTGTGTGTCTGTTTCTATGTTGTCCTGTGACTAATGGGCAACTTCCCTTGAG
Source organism: Notolepis coatsorum (assembly GCF_963971535.1). NCBI lineage: Eukaryota > Metazoa > Chordata > Actinopteri > Aulopiformes > Paralepididae > Notolepis > Notolepis coatsorum. The sequence continues at coordinate 37,599,939 of NC_140177.1, forward strand.
TTCTCATTACCACTATTTACAGCTGGCAGCACCTGGCTTACCTGTGTGTGCGTGTGTGTGTGTGTCAGTGTGTGTGTGACCTTTGTGCATCTGTATGCATGGTCTATGTGTATGGGTGACTGTACTTGTGTGTGTGTGTCTATGTGCACAGGTAGCAGAGTTGGAGATGTCTGTTAAAAGCACTCCCCATGAAGGTTAAATGGACATAATTTAAATAGTGATTTTATCCAAAGCGCTTTACAACGTAGGCCTCACATTTGACCCATTCACTCACACATTCACACACCGACGGCGTAGGCGACCATGCAAGGTGCCAACCTGCTCATCGTGAGCAGTTAGGGGTTAAGTGTCTTGCTCAAGGACACGTCGACACACTGCCAGGAGGAGCTGGAAATCGAATAGGGAACCTGCCGATTACCAGAACGACTTGCTCTACCTCCTGAGACACTGTCCCTGTAAATACTACCCTTCCACTTAGTCAAATGCAAGCTTTTGTTTTACTCTAGCTGCGTCAGCAAAGCACATGCCTCAGCAGATCAGGTTTTCAACCCACGAGAGGAAAGCTATACTGTATATATATATGACACATGTGACACACAAACGTGTGATAAAATGTGCACATGTATTGTGTGATCTGTGTGTGTGTGTTTGTTAGAGAGAAAGAGGAGACAGAGAGGAGAGAGAGAGCGAGATAGAGTTATCCTCCCCATGGCAACCTTTCTGTTCCACATTCCTCACACCCCCCAGTACCTATCTGACCTCCTTCACCCCTACACCCCCAGTACCTATCTGACCTCCTCCACCCCTACACCCCCAGTACCTATCTGACCTCCTCCACCCCTACACCCCCAGTACCTATCTGACCTCCTCCACCCCTACACCCCCCAGTACCTATCTGACCTCCTCCACCCCCCAGTACCTATCTGACCTCCTCCACCCCTACACCCCCAGTACCTATCTGACCTCCTCCACCCCTACACCCCCAGTACCTATCTGACCTCCTCCACCCCCCAGTACCTATCTGACCTCCTCCACCCCTACACCCCCAGTACCTATCTGACCTCCTCCACCCCTACACCCCCCAGTACCTATCTGACCTCCTCCACCCCCCAGTACCTATCTGACCTCCTCCACACCCCCAGTACCTATCTGACCTCCTCCACCCCTACACCCCAGTACCTATCTGACCTCCTCCACCCCTACACCCCCAGTACCTATCTGACCTCCTCCACCCCTACACCCCCAGTACCTATCTGACCTCCTCCACCCCTACACCCCCAGTACCTATCTGACCTCCTCCACCCCTACACCCCCAGTACCTATCTGACCTCCT